>NC_092739.1:16401587-16596587 GCF_047496795.1 Chiloscyllium punctatum
GCAGCGGGCCGTGGAGGGGGTCATTAGGGCCGACTGCCTGCCCCTTTTCCACGGTTACGTTACAGCCCGGGTGTCCCTGGAGAGGGAGCACGCGGTGTCCACCAACACCCTTGAGGCTTTCAGAGAGAGGTGGGTACCACAGGGAGTGGAGTGTATTCTTTCCCCCTCCAACTCTATTTTGATTTAATCCCTGCCTTCCCCTTCACTGTTTGATCACACAGCATTGCCCCCTGAGAAGGACACTGCTTGTCACTGGCCACTCGGGTGTTTCCTTTCTTCCTGGTGGTGGGAATTGAATAAAGATTCGTGCACCTTGTGTTTCACACCTGCATGCACCCAACATTGGTGCTGGGGGAAGAATAAGCACTACTGCAGGTAGGCGGTAGTGTGGAGCTAACTTAAAAAAAGAACAGAAGTATCAGAAGTCCTATTAAAAAAGAGAAAAAAATAATAACCAATCACAATGTGTCCATCAGAATAGACAATTACGTAACTGAACCTAACAAAATTTCCCCTTGACATCAACTGTATTTTTTGTGCCAACTACTCTTAGCCCTCAACTCTTCAACGTTAGCCAACTTACCTAAAAGTAGAGTTTTTACTGATCTTGATATCAACTGTAGGTTCAAGCAGATAGCGTGAGATAAATAATTGACACTGTGTACTACACTTATTACTCCATTTTGGAGATTATCATGGAATCCCTACAATGCAGAAAGGGACCATTCAACCCATTGAGTCTGCACTGACTGTCCAAAGAGCATCCCACTCAGAACTACTCCCATCCTTGTAACCGTGCATGGGGTTTTAGCCTGGATAACTATGAGCCAATTTTTAGCGTGGACAACCCACCTAGCGCACACATCTTTTGACTGTAGTATCAAGCAAAAACCCACGCAGGCAAAGGGAGAATGTGCAAACTCCACACAGACAGTCACCCGAGGCTGGATTTGAACCTGGGTCCCTGATGCTGTGAGGCAGCAGTGCTGACCACTGTGCCACCCATTTTGCTTCAACATATTTGGGATTATCATGTTCGCAGAGATTTTTCAACATTATCTGACAAGAGTTACAAGGTGTCATAGTCCACCACTAAATGAATAATACATGGCAGACATTCAAGGTATATAAAGAGAGGATGAAATACAGTTTTAAATGCCCACAGCTGATGTGCCTAACTGCACAAAAGATGTGAATTTTCCAAGGAATCTGTTTGCTGGGAACATATTATCAACGGTCATGGAATAACACCATGCCCACAGAAAATGAAGACTATTAAGGAGTTTCAAAATTGAAAATCAGTTCAAGACCTGCAAACGTTTCCAGGCATGACAAACCAGTCAGTGAAGTTCCTGCCTCACTTGACAATGCTGACAGAATCATTGACACAACTCAAAGAAAATGCAAAGACATTTCCCAAAAGACCAAGGACTTCCATTAGTGTTCACCACAATCCATCCTTTCCAACCAGCCTAGCTGTTGACGCTTCACCTGCAGACATAGAACCAGGACTCTTTCAGGAACTCCCACTTTCAATGCCAAGACACACAGGATTATGGGTAAAGTGTTTGAAAATAGGATGAAAACATCAGGTGGTTGTTTTTGAATGGTGCGGTCTTGATGAGCTAAAGGGTCTTTTCCTGTGCTCTAGAACTCTGAGTTTATGATTCTATGACACCCAACAAATGATTAACCACTCTGTTGTTTACACCTGTAACAGCTGACCTGACTTCTCAGCTGAGCAATGATGTATCCTTTTACAACAATTTTGCTACTGTTCTATCTGTGCTGTCCTATCAATGCCAACCCTATAGTATAACTGTTTCATGAGAAGCCCAAAAGAAGGCATTTGATAATTATTTGAATATAAACAACATATGTGGGAAGAGGAAAATGGCACAAAATCATAATGCTCGTTTGAAGAGCCTGAGTAAACATAATACCCTGAACAGACTCCTTCTGCGCTTTAATACTTTTGTGATTGGATACTTTTTTTCAAACTTCTGATTGGCTGGCTACCCTCAGCCTTGAGGCCCCTGATCCAGGGGTGGCCCACTGCTGCCCTCCAAAATGTCTGATTTCATTGTGCATTCCAGAAAAGATAACCCAGATCTGCTCTCCAGCTGCTAGCTAAGGTCCCTGTTACATACAATAAATACTGTCCACAATAGCTCTCGGTCTTCTGTCGATGATTGGCCGGTGTCTTGTCCCTTGGGTGGGAGATTTCAAGACTAGGGGGCGTACTTTTAAGGTGAGGGGAGAAAGATTTTAAAAAGACACGCGAAGGCATTCTTTTTACACAGAGAGTGCTTCAGAGGAAGTGATGGTGTAGGTACAGTTACAGCGTTTAAAAGAAATTTGGATAAGTAAATGAATAAGAAAGGTTTGGAGGGATATGGGCCAAGTGCAATCAGGTGGGACTCAGTTAGTTTGGGATTGTGGTCAGCACGCACTGGTTGGACCAAAAGGTCTGTTTCTGTGCTGTACAGCACACAGATTTTTTTTAAAAATTGTGTTTGTTAAATATTATTGTTTATTGCCAATGAAATCAGTCAGGGTGAAACAATCTTGTAGCTTTTACAACCTACATATGACATAGTTTAAATTCAATACAGAAATCTACTTATGTGTCACTCCAGCTGACTAATGTGATTAAAATTACTATCAAGACAGTCATAAATACTACAGTCTCTTTCATTATAAATATTGATTTTTGGCTTAAAAACATGACCATTGCCAATAATCTAATAGAACATGAAACATCATGCCTGTACTTCTCTGTTGTGGCTCATCATTTAATCAAAGGGATCATGTTTTCTTTTTAGCCTTATTAAAGTCATAAAGTCATAGAGATGTACAGAACGGAAAGAGATTCTTCGGTCTGACTAGTCTAGCACTTGTCCCATCTCCCTCTAAATCCTTCCTAATCGTATGCCCATCCAGATGCCTTTTAAATGCTGTAATTGTACCAGCCTCCACCACTCCCTCTGACAGCTCATTCCATACCCGTACCATCCTCTGTGTGAAAACGTTGCCCCTTAAGTCCTTTTTAAGTCTTTTCCCTCTCACCTTAAACCTATGCCCTCAAGTTCTCGACTCCCCCATCCAATGAAAAGACTTTGACCATTTACCCTATCCATGCCCCTCATGATTTTATAAACCTCTCTAAGGTCACCCCTCAGCCTTCAATGTTGCAGGGAAAACAGCCCCAGCCTATTCAGCCTCTCTTTGTACCTCAAAACCTCCAACCCTGGCAACATGCTTGTAAATCTTTTGCTAAATCATTCCAAGTTTCACAACATCTTTCCAATAGGAAGGAGACCAGAATTGCACACAATATTCCAAAAGTGGCCTAACTAACATCCTGTACAGCCGCATCATGACCTCCCAACACCGTGCCACCCATTTGGCCATACTAAATTGTCTATAGCATTTAGGGATGCATAGGTTAGATTTAGAATTATAATCCCTACAGTGTGGGAACGTGCCTTTTAGCCCAACAAGTCCACATTGACCCTCCGAAGGGCAACCCACCCGGAACCATTCCCCTAACCTATCACCTTTATTTACCCCTGACTAATGCCCCTGACCTACACATCCCTGAATACTATGGGCAATTTAGCATGGTCAATTCACTTAATCTGTACATCTTTAAACTGTGGGAGGAAACTGGAGCACCCGGAGGAAACCCATGCAGACACGGGGATAATGTGCAAATTCCACACAGACAATCGTCCGACGCTGAAATTGAACCCGGGTTCCTGGTGCTGTGAGACAGCAGTACTGACCACTGAGCGACCATGCCACAACATTAGGCGCATTAGTCAGGAGTAAATATAAGGTAATAGGTTGGGGAATGGGTCTGGGTGGGATACACTTCGGAGGGTCGGTGTGGACGTGTTGGGCCAAAGGGCCTGTCTCCACACTGTCGGGATTCTACGATTCTATACAGTCCATTTCATTCTGTTTTTTCTCACCACCAAATACTGTGTCCGTGTCCAACATCCACCTCTATGTTGTGGCCCAGGAACGTGACTTGGGCTTTTGTGAAATCACTCTTAATCAGATTTATCACCAAACCCAACTTCTGAAGATGAGTGAACATTTCTAATAGATGTTCTAAAATGTTCCTTCCATGTGTGACTAAAAATCACCAAATCATTGATGTATACCATGCAATTGGGTAATCCCAAAATTACTTTAAGAATTAGTCTTTGAAATGGGGCTGGCGTGCTTTTCATACAAAATGAGATGACTTTAAATTGGTGCAGTCCATCTGGCGTCATGAAAATGGAAAGTGCTTTTGCACATTCAGATAAAGATATCTGCTAGAATCCTGAATAAGAGACAAAAAAAACTGCAGATGCTGGAATCCAAAGTAGACAGGCAGCAGGCTGAAAGAACACAGCAGGCCAGATAGCACCATGAGATACAGAAGTCGATGTTTTGGGTGAAACCCAAGGAATAGATAGAGAGAGCAGTTGAACACATAGCTACAGGGATGGTGCAGGAAGGAAGGATTTGGATACATGGATAACTGGGACTCATTTTGAGGTAGGGTGTGACTTCTACAAATGGGATGGTCTACACCTGAATCAGAGGGGTACCAATATCCCGGGAGGGAAATTTACTGATGCTGTTCGGGGAGGGTGGTTGAAACTAATTCAGCAGGGAGATGGGAACCTGAATTGTAGCTCCAGTGTCCAGGAGGTTGAGAGTAGTGAGATCGGAAATCAGGTTTCAAGGTGCAGGAGTGTACCAGCAAGCAGGGAGGATGTTTGAAGTGTGTCTACTTCAATGCCAGGAGCATCCAGAATAAGGTGGGTGAACTTACAGCATGAGTTGGTATTTGGGACTTCGATGTTGTGGCCATTTCTGAATCATGGATAGAGCAGGGACAGGAATGGTTATTGCAGGTTCCAGGATTTAGATGTTTCAGTAAGAACAGAGAAGATGGTAAAAGACGGAGAGATGCAGCATTGTTAGTCAAGGACACTGTGACAGCTGAGGACTCATCTACTGAGGTAGTATAGGTTGAGGTTAGAAATAGGAAAGGAGAGGTCACCCTATTGGGAGTTTTTTATAGGCCTCTGAACAGTTCCGGAGATGTAGAGAAAAGGATAGCAAAGATAATTCTGGGTAGGAGCGAAAGTATCAGGGTAGTTGTTAGGGGGGGCTTTAATTTTCCAAATATTGACTGGAAACACCATAGTTTGAGTACTTTAGATGGGTCAGTTTTTGTCCAATGTGTGCAGGACGGTTTCCTGACACAGTATGTAGACAGGCCAACAAGGGGTAAGGCCACATTGGATTTGGTACTGGGTAATGAACCTGGCCAAGTGTTAGATTTGGAGGTAGATGAGCACTTTGATGTTAGTGACCACAACTTGGTTATGTTTACTTTAGGAAAGGGATAGGCATATACCACAGGGCAAGAATTATAGCTGGGGAAAGGCAATTATGAGGTGGTTCGGCAAGAATTAGAATGCATAGGGTGGGAAAGGAAACTGCAGGGGATGGGCACAATTGAAATGTGGAGCTTATTCAAGGAACAGCTACTGCGTGTCCTTGATAAGCATGTACCTGTCAGACAGGGAGGGAATCGTGATTTACTAACGAAGTTAAATCTCTTGTCAAGAGGAAGAAGCAGGCTTGTGTTAGGATGAGACGTGAAGGCTCAGTTAGGGCACTTGAGAGTTACAAGTTAGCCAGGAAAGACCTAAAGAGAAAGCCAGGAGGGGACATGAGAAGTCATTGGCAGATAGGATCAAGGAAAACCCTAAAGCTTTGTATAGGTATATCAGGAATAAAAGAATGACTGAAGAAAGAATTAGGGCCAATCAAGGATAGTCGTGGGAAGTTTGCGTGGAGTCCAAGGAGATAGTGGAAGCACTAAATGAATATTTTTCATCAGTAATCACACAGGAAAAAGACTATGTTGTCGAGGAGAATACTGAGATATAGGTTATGAGACTCAATGAGATTGAGGTTCATAAGGAGGAGGTGTTACCATTTTTGGAAAATAGATAAGTTCGCTGGACAGGATGGGATTTATCCTAGGATTCTCTGGGAAGCCAGGGAGGAGATTGCAGAGCTTTTGGCTTTGATCTTTATGTTGTCATTGTCTACAGTATAGTGTCCAAAGACTAGAGGATAGCAAATGTTGTCCCCTTGTTCAAGAAGGTTATGTAGAGACAATCCTGGTAATTATAGACCAATGAGCCTTACGTCAGACCTGGATAAAGTGTTGCAAAGGATTGGAAGATAAAAGATTGATAATAATCCAGAAAGGAATAAGTTGATAAAGGATAGTCAACACAGTTTTGTGAAGGGTAGGTCATGCATCACAATCCTTATTGAGTTCTTTGAGAGGTGCCCAAACAGGTTGAAGAGGGTAAAGCAGTTGATGTGCTATATATGCACTTCAATAAATTTTTTGATAAGGTTCCCCATGGTAGGCTATTGCAGAAAATACAGAGGCATGGGATTGAGGGTGACTTAGTGTTTGGATCAAAACTTGGCTCGCTGAAAGACGATGGATGGTGGTGGTTGATGGGAAAATGCTTATCCTGGAGTTCAGTTACTAGTGAGGTACTGGAAGGATCTGTTTTGGGGTCACTGCTGTTTGTCATTTTTATAAATGATCTGGATGAGGATGTACAAGGATAGTTTAGTAAATTTGCGGATGACACTAAAGTTGGTGGAATTGTGGAAGTGCGGAAGGATGTTGCAGGTTGAAGAGATAAACTGCAGAGCTGGCTGAGAGGTGACAAATGGAGTTTCGTGTGGAAAAGTGTGAGGTGATTCACTTTGGAAAAATAATCAGGAATACAGAGTACTGGGCTAATGGTAAGATTTTTGGTGGTGTGGATGTGCAGATAGATCTCGGTGTCCATGTTCATAGTTCCATGAAAGTGGCCACCCAGAATGATAGGGTTGTTAAGAAGGCATATGGTGTGTTAGCTTTTATTGGGAGAGGGATTGAGTCATGAGGTCATGTTGCAGCTGTACAAAATTCTGGTGCATTATAGGAAGGATGAGGAAGCATCGGAAAAAGTACAGAGGAGATTTACCAGAATGTTGCCTGGTATGGTAGGAAGGTCTGATAAGGAAAGGATTTGAGGCTGTTTTCATTTGAGAGAAGAAGGTTGAGAGATGACTTAACAGAGACCTACAAGATGATCAGAGGGTTAGATAGGGTGAAGGGCGGACAGTAAAAGCCTTTTCCCTTAGATAGTGATGGCTAGCATGAGGGGACATAGCTTTAAGTTTCCTCTGGATGCTCCGGTTTCCTCCCACAGTCCAAAAATGTTCAGATTAGGTGAATTGGCCATGCTAAATTCCCAGTAGTGTTAGGTGCAGGGGTAAATGTAGGGGAATGGGTCTGGGTGGGTGTGCTTCGACAGGTCGGTGTGGACTTGTTGGGCTGAAGGGCCTGTTTCCACAATGTAAGTAATCTAATCTAATCTAATCTTAAATTGAGGTGTGATAGATAAAGGACAGATGTCAGAGGTAGGTCCTTTACTCAGAGAGTAGTAGGGGCATGGAACGCACTGCCTGTAACAGTAGTAGACTTATCAACTTTACGGGCATTTAAATGGTCATTGGATAAACATACGGAGGACAATGGAATAGTGTAGGTTAGATAGGCTTCAGATTTGTTTCGCAGGTCGGCGCAAAACAGGGGGCTGAAGGGCCTGTACTGCGCTGTAATGTTCTATTTACTTTGTTCAGGACTGGGGGTGGGTACAGGGGGAGCTGCAGATAAAGGAGATGGTGGGGCAGGGTGGTGAAGTGGGAATCGGTGAAGACAGGTAGAGGGTACGACCTGGTTGGTCAATGGGAGGAATGAATCCAGTAGGTAACTAGGTGGATTGAAAGGGATGGGGAGGATCTGAGAAGGAAGTTAGGGGATGGGAAGGGAGGTTTTTCTTGGGCACCTTGACACCACACTCAATCAAACACAGCCTTGTTGTCAACGGTTGTCACTCTTACCTCCTCTTTTGTCCATGTTTGAACCAATGAGTTTTGGAGCCGAGTGGCCTTGGGGGAACCCAAACTGAGCATCACTGAGCAGGTTATTGCTGAGGAGGTGCTGCTTGATAGCACCTTCCATCACTTTACTGATCATCCAGAGTACACTGATGGGATGGTAATCAGCCGGGTTGGATTTGTCCTACTTTGTATGTACAGGACACACCTGGGCAATCTACCACATTGTCTGGGAGCTGCCAGTGTTGTAACTGCACTGGAACAGATTGTCTAGGGGAGCAGCAAGTTCTGGAGAACATGTCTTCAGTACTATTGCCAGAATGTTGTCAGGGCCTGTAGTCTTTGCAGTATCTAGTGTCTTAAAGATTAGATTAGATTAGATTCCCTACAGTGTGGAAACAGGCCCTTCAGCCCAACCAATCCACACTGACCCTCTGAAGAGTAACCCACCCAGACCCATTTCCCTCTTACTAATCCACCTAACACTATGGGCAATTTAGCATGGCCAATTCACCTGGCCTGCACATCTTTGGACTGTGGGAGGAAACCGGAGCACTCGGAGGAAACCCACGCAGACACGGGGAGAATGTGCAAACTCCATACAGACAGTCACCCGAGGCTGAAATTGAACCTGGGACCCTGATGCGTGTGAGGCAGCAGTGCCAACCAATGAGCCACCGTGCCGCCCTAACCATTTTTTGATGTCATGTGGAGTGAATCAAACTGGCCGAAGACTGACATCTGTAGTGCTGGGGACCACTAGAGGAGGCAAAAATGGATAATTCGTTCAGCGCTTCTGGCTGAAGATTGCAGCGAAAGCTTCAGCCTTGTCTTTTGCACTGATGTGCTGGGCTCCTCTAGTGAGTTTTTTAAAATTGTCCACCACCATTCACAATTGGATGGGGCAGGACAGCAGAGTTTAGGTTTGATCCATTGATTGTGTGATCGCTTAAGCTCTGTCTGTTACTTGCTGCTTGTGCTGTTTGGCACGTAAGTTGGCCTGCTTGGTGGCTTCACCAGGTTGACACCTTATCTTCGGGTATGCCTAGTGCCTGCTCCTGGCATGCCTGCCTGCACCGTCCATTGAGTCTGGGTTATAGAGCCATGCAGTCAGAGAGATGTATTTCACGGAAACAGTTCCTTGGGTTCAACCAGTCTATGCTGATCAGATATCGTAAATTAATCAAGTCCAATTTGCCAGCATTTAACTCATATCACTCTGAACCCTTCCTATTCATATACCTATTTCAAAGCCTTTTAAGTGTTGTAATTGCATCAGTCTCCACCACTTCCTCTGGCAGCTCATTCCATGAGGGCTTTCAGAAATCAACCAGAGTTTGCTGAAAGATTCCAGGAAATCCATAAATGTCATAAGAACAGGAATAAGAAATCATCTTTCTCTGTCTTAAAGCTTGCTTTATCTACTGGTTCCCCACTTACAAACAAACTTTCACTATTCAACTATAGAAGATGTCATAATTGTCGACTTCATTAATGAAAAAGAATCATGAAAATAATAGACCTGCAGACCAATCTTACTCAGATTTGTAGGAACATTTTCTCTGAATTTACTTTTGACCTTCCATATCTATATTTTAGCTAATAATTACATATTTTTGACATTGCAATTTGCAGCAACAACTATAATAAAGTGACTTTTGCTCTTGTTTATGAACTGAAGTTTTATTGCATGTTCATTAATGGAAGTTTGTTTATATTGTGCAAAGTTGACAACAGGAGAGTTGGGATTTGAAGTTGAGGTGGTACAGGACATTGGTGAGACCTCTTCTGGAATACTGTGTTCAGTTCTGGTCACTCAGTTAGAGGAAGGATATTCAAAGTTTTGGGAGAAGATTTGTAGCTCGGGTGCTCGTTGCTGTGGTTCTGTCCGGCGAGCTGGGAATTTGTGTTGCAGACGTTTCGTCCCCTGTCTATGATCAAGCTGGAGAGGGCTCACAGGAGATTTACCCGGATGTTGCTGGCTACGGAAGACTTGAGTTATAAAGAAAGGCTGGGTAGGCTGGAGTTTTTTCACTGGAGTGTCGAAGGATGAGAGGTGACCTAATAATAAGTATAGATAGAGTTGATGGTAGTTGGTCTTTTCCCTAAGGTTGGGAATTTCAAGACTCGGTGGTACATTTTTAAGGTGAGATAAGAGAGATTTTAAAAAGACATGAGGCAATTTTTTTACACAGAGGGTAGTTCACATGTGGAATGAGGAAGTAGTGGATGCAACATAAATAATTACAATGTTTAAAAAAATCTTTAGAAGGGTACATGAATAGAAAAGTTTGGAGGGATATGAACCAGGAGCAGGCAGGTGGGACTAGTTTAGTTTGAGATTATGTTCGGCATGCACTGGTTAGACCAAAGGGTTTGTTTCCGTATTGTATGATTCTATAACTATGACCCTCAGCTTGCTTTTGGTTTAGAATAATTAAGGATTGATTTAGTCAAGCAATTAGAAAGTTCCAAGTGATGAAAAGGTTTTTGGGCAGTTTGAAGCAAACCTAACCTGGAACCCTGGTCAAATGTAAAAATGGTTTGTCAAAGAAAGGAGATTGGTCAGAACAATTAAAGGAAGAAAAATAGCTTATGTTGTGAATTTTCCAGACCAGGAGCATTTGGCTAGATCTCTGCAGATTATTTTTAAAAATGGAAATGTCAGATGTGGGAATACTCGAGGAAAAAGGCCTCACCTTCGCAGCACCAAACTGAAAAGTTATTTCAAACCCATAGGTTTGATAGGGAAGGAATTCTCCAGATTTTCAGTAACAGTAAAGTGGTGATCTAAGAGTGTAGATGGGATTTGGTTTTGCTGTGAATTTTAGAATATTTCAATTATGCTAGATTTGGATAGCTCAGTTTGATTTATTTTATTTTTCTTTTTTTGTGTAATAAACCTCTGTTTATTGTTAAAATCACATTTGTCACCTTTGTGTGTTGATGTTTCAGCGAAAAGCCATCACAATAAATTAATAAAAAATCAAAATTATCTCATTTTGTGATCTGAATTGTGCAGTAGCAACATCAGCCAGGCTCATAGCAACAGGTACTAACTTGATGTCACACCATGTTTCTGAAGAGTATAAATGGCCTTCCCAGGTGTTCATAATTAACATTCCCAACTACTTGCTCCCCCATAAATTTTGGAGTTCTTATATTCGAAGGCCAAGATTAATTTATTCATTTAAGACTTTAACCAAAAAGGCAACAGGAGACAGACTTAGTACAGCAACTCAGGAAACTTTGCTTATTTATTAAAGCAGGACATGAATTTTCAGACATACTACCATTCTTGCTTTCAGTTCAGCGTAAAATGCAACTCAACGCTTCATTTCTTATTCCCCCTCCAATGCATTGAGGCCCTTCCATTCCCAGTTGGAAGCAGGATAACTTCATACTTGCCATTTGAGTCTTGATCAATCAAAGTTGCTGCAAATTAATTCTTTCCAACTAGCAGTCCAGAGCATGATCAATTACATCATTATATTCTAATTGACCTTGCCGAGGCAAGATTTATTGCAAATTGTTTAAGGGAAAGCAGGATAAATCTCTAATTGGGTCTGGAGGTTGATTGACATGGACTGATTACACCTCCCATTGTCACTTGACTGGTTCCTCAAGATGTCACCTTTCCATGGGTTCCATCCTCTTCATTACATTTTGTTATTCTCACTTTAGAACAAGATCAAAAACAAAGAACAAAAGAGAAACACAGCACATGAAAAGGCCCCTTGGCCCTCCAAGCCTGTGCTGATCATCATGCTCTAACTAAAATAAAAAACAAACCTTCTCCCCTTATTCGGTCCATATCCCTCTATTCCCTCCTTGTTCATGTAACTACCCAGATGCCTCTTAAATGTCATCAACATGCCCACTTCCACCACCTCCCTGTCAGTGCATTCCAGGCTCCTCAATGTAAAACTTCCCTCGCACATCTCCCTTAAACTTTCCCCATCTTACTTTGAACCTGTTCCCCCTTGTAATTGAAACTTCAACCCTGGGAAAAAGCCTCTGACTATCCGTCCAATCTATGCCTCTTGTAATTGTGTAGACCTCTATCAGGTCTCCTCTCAGCCACCATATTTCCAGTGAAAACAATCCTTGTCTTTTTAACTTTTCCTCATAGCCAATGCCCTCGAGACTGGGCAACAATCTGGTGAACCTTTTCTGCACTCTGTCCAAAACTTCCACATCCTTCTGGTAGTGTGGCAACCAAAACCGCACACAGTACTCCAAATGCGGCCTAACAAGGGCTTTGTATAGCTGTAACATGGTTTGCCAACTCTTGTACTCCATGCCCTGGCTGATGAAGGCAAGCATGCCAAATGCCTTCTTAATCACCTTGGCCACCTGTGTTGCTATCTTTAGGGAACTGTGGACCTGCATACCCAGATCCATCTGTATATTAATATTCCTAAGGGTTATGCCATTTACAGTATAATTCACAACCTAAATTTAATGCTCTGAGGAAGATCAAAGATGGCGGTGTTCTGAGTGGTCTGCTGTGCTGAGCTCTGTGCCATACCCCCTGGCAAGGAGGACCTTTACTCCCCCGACCTCGTTAACCACCCCTTGAGAAAAAGCGATAATTTAAAGTTACTGAACACCTGGAGCTGCTAAAATTGTGGTTTGACAGCTCTAGGATCAGGATGAAGGTGAATAAAGGGAAAGGGATGAAAGGAATATAGCAAGCAGGGGACTCTCCTACTGTGCCAGGGGTGCCCCCGTAGCTATTGCTAAAACTCCCGGGATGGCCCCTTTGGATTTAATGGGGCAGCAGCATTTACTCTCGGGATTTGCCAAACTCCGAGAAAAGATTGAAGCAGTGGTGGAGTCGATATCTGCCATGATGAAAAAGCATGAGTTGGAGATCCAAACACTGGACTGAAGAGTAGAGGTGGTGGAGCAGAAGACCGTGCTGTCGGAGATTGTGATGAAGATCTCGGGACGAAGGATCTGAACACTGGAAGACCAGGTTTGGGTCCCTTCAGGAACATGTCGACGACCTGGAAAACACAAGTAGAAGAAAAATACTTCCTGCTCATGGTTCTCCCAGAGCGCGAGGAGGGTGAGGACCTCGTTGGATTCCTGAAAAAGTGGCTCCTAAAGTTCCTGCGGTTGGAGTTGGAGTCAGGCCTGGCGACTATGGAGTGGGCCCACTGGATTGCAATGCATAGGTTCAGGCCAAATCAGCACCTCAACCCAGTCCTAGTGCAACTCCTGCATTATAAAGAGAAACAGTTAGTGATTGAAACAGCAAGAAGACTGGGAAGTGCTCAACAGGTTTTAATGTACAAAGGCTCAAGAATAGTGGTTTTTTTTCAGGACTTCTCAGGAGCGAAAGTTAAGAAGAGAAAGGACTTTGATGAAGTTAAGTGAAAATTAAGGGATCTGAACATTCAGTATTCTTGGAGATACCCAACGGTGTTACATTTCCCTCATGGAAGGACAGTGTATAATTTTGATTCAACAGAAAAGGCAAAGGACTTTGTGAACTCTTTGAAATGAAGGACTAGGTTTGCGAGTGGGGGAGTGGTGGGGTGGGATGGGCACCAGTATGGATAATGGTCCAGTTTTTCTTCACTTTCTCTGCCTCTCTTTTCCTCCTCTCTCCCCTTTTTGTGGTATTCAGTTTTATTGCTTTTGTACTGCCTTGGTCTAAAACCTAATTTATTTATCATTTCAGTCGGTTGGTTATTGTCTGGGTTTTTCTTTGCTGCTGCTGTTTTGTTTTGATTAAGCTGTATGGAGAAGAGGTGTGGAGAGAGGAGAGTGGGCATCCATTGTTAATTCTCAGAATGTAAATAACATGTTTTCTTTATCTGTGCATTTGCCTGGGACAACTTTGATCAGTACCTTCGTTTCTGCAACATTTTTGTTTTTTCTAACCTTCCTCCTAACACGCATGACTCATTCCACTCAGTTGCTTTGCCTTCCCAATCTCCTTCAGGATTTACTTGTTACATTCAGGGTCTCAGAGCAACTGGTCACTAACCTGTTTCCCTGTGACATTGTTCCTTCATTTTTTTTGTTAACTTGTCATCACAGTACTCTTCATAGTATCTTCACTGCACCCTTTGACTCACTGAGCTCTCAGGTCTTCCTTTGTTCTTAATGATGTGGAGGTGCCAATGTTGGGCTGGGGTGGACAAAGTTAAAAATCACACAACACCAGGTTACAGTCCGACAGGTTTATTTGGAAGCACTAGCTTTTGGAGAATTGTATTTGCAGACACATTTGCTTTTGCTCAAAAAGCATACAATCTGCAGGCGGTCAATCCATGTAATATTATATAAATTCCTACTTTGGAAACCGAACCAGTCTGACTCGAGATTGGGATACAGACAGACTCTAACCTCACAAGTTTGATGCATTGTCTGAGCTGAGATGTCACCTCTTTTTTATTCATACCTGAAGTTATCTCAAGAATGTGACTTATAAGAAGTTCTGGGATTTACATATTAATGAACAGAAACCTGCAACCCATTCTAAAAGATTAAAGACTTAACAGCAATCTAGGTTTGCTCAATATATCGTTTCAGTTTCATACCAGTGTAATATTTTGCTACAAATTTTGCGTCTTATGATCCTGCTCCACAGCTCCCTGATGAAGGAGCAGCGCTCTGAAAGCTAGTGCTTCCCAGTAAACCTGTTGGCCTTTAACCTGGTGTTGTGGGATTTCTAACTTTGTTCTTAATCCCTGTGACTTGCTGGTGGGTCTGCATATTAATGGCTTCACGTATTGTTAGCACTGTTATGTGCATCCAAGAATTTGTCTATGGTGTTTAAATGCGAGACTTATCAATATTTTCAATCCTAATCATAATTTTAATGTGGATACCTTAAATTCAACAAAGGGAGGGAGTAAAGTCTCTGTTTACATCAGCTTTCAAATACAACCGCAGCATCTGGTTCATTTCCATAATGGCAATACCTCAAAATGAATCAATTGGTAATCCATAATGTGTGGAAACATTGGCACATCTGTGGCAATGTATTGCAGCAGGCTGATGAAACTTCAGCAGGGCAATTGACATTATGCAATAGATTAGGCAGTGTGGCAAAGTGACAGATAGAGGTTGAGAGAAGAGGAAGACACTGGTTAATTGGTAGTGAGCAGCAGGTAGCCTGAAACGTTCAGTTTCCATCAAAAAGCCAGTCATCTAAGGAAGGCCCCTCTCCTTTGTTTGCCTCCTTTTAAAAAAACACATCCAGCATCCATGCTCAGTTTGATCTTAGAGTAAGATAAAAGGTCAGCACGACATTGAGGGCTGAAGGGCCAGTGCTGTGCTGCACTGTTCTATGTTCTATATATTTTTGTTAAAAAAAAAGTAATTCCAGTCTCTATACACCCATGTAAAATTTACAATTCACAGTGCACAAACATTTACTGGATTTAATTTCCTCAAAAAAGCAGCCGTTTGAGCCTTGGCTCATTTACCATTGTATCGCAACAAATACACAAGCAGCTGCCAAAGAAACATCACTAAATGCTTTTACAAACTTTGCTTAACGACGGATATAAAGTAGTTACCATTCACAAAATATTCAGCCTTTTCCAAATATAGTAGTTTCTGCTTGATTCATGTCCAACAAAATGTTTTTTTTAAAAAACCATCAGTACAAATTCAGATGTGGTTTACCATCAAATAGGAACTTATTTTCTATTCCGAAAATTTTTACAAAGTAGTTCCGTCATCAGTTGCAATCTTTCGAGTCTCTCAGTACCAAAAGGTGACTCATTTGACAAGGACTATTGTTCTGAGCAAAGGTTTGCAAGTAATTGAGCTGGCAAATATAACAGTGAATCTGCAGGAATCAGACTAACATTTTATAGAAGTAAATCTTCAGTTCTAGACAGATTGCCTGGAAGTAATTTGTACTTAACTTGCAAATAAAAATTATTTTCCACTTGAATGAACAATAACCTCTTCTGGCTTTTTAGGGGGTGAGAACCAAGTCCTGTCAATACATGAATGTTGAACCCTTCAGGGAGATACTGTTTATAAGAAAGCTAAAGCAAGGTAAGCCAGCCAGTAACTTACTGATCTCTGTGTTCAACGGCACATGTAAATGCAGGAAGTTGCTGTCCAACTTACTTAACATTGAATACTAATAACTTAGTTCTTCTTTCTGCAAAATCCACTTCATTATTAATTCATCTCTACATACTGATGAACTGAAGGATCATATGGTTTGCTTGAGTCGATGGGGATTAAACTGTTGTGTGATAGTAATGCAAAACACTTAAGTTACAGCCTAAATCACACCCCACATTTTGTTTTGTATTTGAAGTATTGGAAGTATTTTATGTTCCTGGCATTGCCCAATTCCATCTTGCCCCCACACCCACATACTGTTCTTCAGTTGAAGTGTCTCCCATCTTTTGATCACTTTGTAACCAGCTCTTGTCCACTACACTCAACCTCTCTGGATTGTAGTCAAGATTAGAGTGGTGCTGGAAAAGCACAGCAGGTCAGGCAGCATCCGAGGAGCAGGAAAATTGAAGTTTCAGGCTGGAGCCATTCGTCAAGAATGAGCCTGATGAAGGGCTTTTGCCCGAAACATCGATTTTCCTGCTTCTTGGATGCTGCCTGACCTGCTGTGCCTTTTCAGCCCCACTCTAATCTTGACTCTAATCTCCAGCATCTGCAGTCCTCACTTCCGCCTCTCTGGATTATATCTGATTGTTTATTCCTGTTTGCTAACTGCAGCTTTCTGATGGAGGTTGTTAGTCAGAAAATGTTCCACTGCAGACGTTATTTCACTCTGCTCCTGCCTGAGTCTGTGGGCTAAAATTACTTTAAGAAATATCAATATCAGGGGATTATGTCGTGTGTTTTCATTAAATGCGTTCGATATATTTAATCTGACTGAAATTGATTTATATTCTGGAGACCAGTTCCTGTCGCCCGTTATTAAGTGAATTGACTTTCCATTCCCCATTCACTTTTCAATTTCATGGTAAAGTACACCCAGATATTAATTATTGTTTAATTGTAACTATTACAAGCTACATGATATTTAAGAGATAAGAAGTCTCTCATCCAAAAGCAATTTTTCAATCTGAGCCATCAGGGATTTTCGAAATGAGAAGACTCTCTCAATACACATATTTCAATCTATTGAAGGATGTTAGCACAGAAAACAAACCATTATAATTAAAAAGACACAGCTGTTCTACGTCTATAAGAAGAAATTTAGCAAAGAATTTAAAAATAAAAATAGTCTTTTTGACTTATTTCTGGAAGCAGCTGTATAAAATATGAAAAGTTCATCTTTAAAGTACATGAAATGCATAACCTAATCAATAATATTGTGGTTTACCAAGTTCACCACACTAACACCAACATTTTCCAATAAGGTGTTGTTATTTAGTGTCAGACAATATTCAAGTGTAATGACTGGATGCACTCAAGTGTAATGTTTAGGGTCCAAGTCAGCAGCAAACTAACAGAGCCGCATGCAGGCTCTCACCTGGGGCCTATCAGCTCCCATCTGCCTCCCTTCTTTGTTTTACTTTTGCTCCTGCCCTCTTCTTTCTCTTTATTTTCCTTTCCTTTGACTTCTTTGCCCCTTTTTTCTGTGGCGGGTTGGTCGACAACGCAGCACGGCAGCGAGAGCAGGCCGCATGTGGAGTGGCAGACCTGGTTCTTCCCGGCGTTAGGAGGGGATTGCAGAAAGGATGTTCCCCTGGGAATCAGAGGAGGCAGCGACAGTAGTGAGGATGTTCTCCCGGTGATGGGATGCCGGAGGCAGCGAGTGCATTCTCCCCCCTGTTCGAGGCCCGTGGCAAGTGGGAGGGAGGTTGTTCTCCTACTGTTTGAGGCCTGTGGCAGCAGTAGGAGGGTGACTCTCCTGGCATCAGGGAACCAGCAGCAAGGTTATTTTCCCAGTGATCGGGAACAGTGGTACCAGCAGCAGCGGAATCTTCAAGATGACAGTGCCGTCAAAGCAATGTCTACCGTGATTGTAGCCCGGCAGCAGCCTGGCCTTGCAGCAGTAGTAGACTCGCCAAGTTTAAGGGCATTTAAATGGTCTTTGGATAGGCATATGGACAAGAATGGAATAGTGTAGGATAGATGGGTTTCAGATTGGTTTCACAGGGCAGAGTAACATCGAGGGCCGAAGAGCCTGTACTGTGCTGTAATGTTCTATGTTCTATATTCTCTGTTGGTGGGCCCAGTAGAGGCAGTAGAGGCCTCCCTTGAGGCTAGGTGCTCGCATGAACTGGCTGGGAAAGAGTGATATTATGAATTTTTATATTTCTTATTTTTCTAATTTATTTCTCTGACCTATAATGCTGGACTATTTGTTTCCTTTCTTTTTTTTTGTTTCCTAAGAATTTAATCTGAAATATTTGTACCTGAATATCTTTGTACCTAACACGGTGTTGTAATGTGGCAAAGGTAAACATTTCACTGTACTCATCTGAGTACATGTAACAATAAAACTAATTCAATTCAATTCAAACTTCAGTAAAGCCTTTGATAAGGTCCCACATGGTAGGCTGTTGGAGAAAATGCAGAGGCATGGGATTGAGGGTGATTTAGCAGTTTGGATTAGAAACTGGCTTTCTGAAAGAAGGCAGCGAGTGATGGTTGATGGGAAATATTCAGCCTGGAGTCCGGTTACTAGTGGTGTGCCACAAGGATCTGTTTTGGGACCATTGTTGTTTGTCATTTTTATAAATGACTTAAACGCAGGCATAGGTGGATGGATTAGTAAATTTGCAGATGACACTAAAGTCGGTGGAGTAGTGGACAGTGTGAAAGAATGTTACAGGTTGCAGGGGGACTTGGATAAACTGCAGAATTGGGCTGAGAGGTGGCAAATGAAGTTCAATGCAGCTAAATGTGAGATGATGCACTTTGGGAAGAACAACAGGAAGGCAGAGTACTAGGTCAATGGAAAGATTCTTGGTAGTGTGAATGTGCAGAGTGATCTTGGCGTCCATGTGCACAGATCCCTGAAAGTTGCCACCCAGGTGGATAGTGCTGTTAAGAAGGCATACGGTATGTTAGGTTTCATTGGTAGAGGGATTGAGTTCCGGAGCTGCAATATCATGCTGCAACTATACAAAACGCCAGTGCGGCCACACTTGGAATATTGTGTGCAGTTCTGGTCGCCCCATTACAGGAAGGATGTGGAAACATTGGAAAAGGTGCAGAGGAGATTTACCAGGATGTTGCCTGGTCTGGAGGGAAGGTTTTATGAGGAAAGGCTGAGAAACTTGTGTGTGTTCTCATTGGCAAGAAGAAGGCTAAGAGGGGATTTGATAGAGACGTACAAGATGATCAGAGGAATGGACAGGGTAGACAGTGAAAGACTTTTTCCTAGGATGATGATGTCAGCTTGTACTAGGGACATAACTACAAATTGAGGGGTGATAGATTTAAGACAGATGTCAGAGGCAGGTTCTTTACACAGAGAGTGGTAAGGGTGTGGAATGCCATACTTGCTAATGTAGTTAACTCAGCCGCACTAGGGAGATTTAAACAATCCTTAGATAAGCACATAGATGATTTTGGGATAGTGTAGGGGGACGAGCTGAGAATAGTTCCCAGGTTGGTACAACATCGAGGGCCGAAGGGCCAGTTCTACACTGTATTGTTCTATGTTCTCTGTTCTAATACTGTCCCTCTCCGTCAACCCACTCTCCCCACAACCAATTCCATTCAGGTGTATACTATCTGGTGAAAGCAAAAGTTGCAAAAAATAAACTTTATTTTATATCTAGGTTTTATATCTAGAGGGATAGATTTGAAAAGTAGAGATGGCATGCTAAATCTGTAATGAACATTGGTGAGATCAATTTAAGAATAATGTATGCAGTTCAGATCACCATAATATAAAAATTATCTGGAAGCACTGGAGATGGTGAACATTTGCAAGAATGATATCAGAAATAATGGTCAAATATTTAAGAAAAGGCTTGACAATTTGGTTTCCTTGTCTCTTAAAAAAAAACTTAAGGGCTGGGCTTTCAACAGTGCTTTAAAATTATGGAAGGTTTTTTTTTAGATTAGATTAGATTACTTACAGTGTGGAAACAGGCCCTTCGGCCCAACAAGTCCACACCGCCCCGCCGAAGCGTAACCCACCCATACCCCTACATCTACATTTACCCCTTACCTAACATTATGGGCAATTTAGCATGGCCAATTCACCTGGCCTGCACATCTTTGGACTGTGGGAGGAAACCGGAGCACCCGGAGGAAACCCACGCAGACACGGGGAGAACGTGCAAACTCCACACAGTCAGTCGCCTGAGGCGGGAATTGAACCCAGGTCTCAGGCGCTGTGAGGCAAGAGTGCATTCAGAGAGAACGTTTCCACTTGTGTGAAAGGATAAAGCAAGAGGCCATCATAATGTAGGACCTACATCATAACCCATCCCCCCCAAACACGACCTGGGACAAAGACTCAGGAGGCAGGCCAGATTCAGGCAGTAGCAGACCTTTATTCAAGAAACAACCAGTTAATGCAGGGGGAGGACAAAGATCATTGCTGAGTCTGGCCTCAACGTGAGAACCCAATTGTTCCCTTAATCTACAGCTCAGATCAGAAGAGAGATCAATGACAGACTTTGATGTTTACCATGAAATGCAGCATTTTACAATAATCACGTTACAATAATCACATACAGTATGATCACTGTGTCCTTCCCCCTTATTCCATTCTCTCAATCCTGTGAAATGTCTAAGTAATGATGAGCATTCCTATGGACTGCCCCAAGTTCCCATGACCTCATGGTGTTTAACAGATATTTTAATCTCCAGGCCTTGGGATCTTTTATGCTTCATATTAAATCACATTCCAAACTTTTTGGTTATATTCCTTCGAGTCTGTCCAGACTTGCTTATCTCTAAGGACTGCTTGAATTCTGTTATTCATTGTATTCCATGTGCTATCTCCATCAAATTCTGTTGTTCTTCTTATATTTTCCACTGTCCCAATTTTATATATATAAGACAGTTGGTTTTAATTAACTACTATAAGATTCGTAGCATTAATTTCCTATTATAAAGTTACTTGTACTTTTTAACTAATAAATTAGGAGCAATCCATTTTGTTCAGGATTTGCCAGACATTAGAGATAACAAAAGCATTTCCCAACACTAATTAACTTTCACATCTAGGTTTAAATGCTTTTCCCCCCTAATGCTTCTGTTATACTTTGGTTATATGGGTATCTATAATTATGTTGAAATCTCTCTCTATGACTATTTGAACAACTGATTACTGCAAGATAACTTCAGCTGTAGTTTCACAGCTGCTCAATGAGTTAGGCTGACTGGTTCACAGGCTGAGATTTATACCCCTTGTTCTAACTGATGCTGTTCACCTGATGTGACAACATGCTTTCGTAAAGAAGGCTGGAATCAATCACTTGTTGTTTCTTAATGAACTTGTGTCAATCCTTCGATACCTTCTTATCAAACTGTCTCGGATAATTACCTGTAGGGGCGCCTGTTCACCTTGGAGCAGCCCTTGTTCATTCTGTTTAGCTGAAATGCTGGAGCAGGCTGTTCAATTCTATTTATCCCTTTTCGGCCATTTTCAAACATGGGCCGCCTTTATCGATAGTCATCGAGAAATCCAAAAGGGAATTCCGAGGAATCTTCTCTGCCGAAAGAGTAGTGAGAATGTGGAACTCTCTTACTTCAAAAAGAGATCCAAGTGAATGTTATAGATGTATTTAAAGAAAAGTTATAAAGTGTATGAGTGAGAATAATACAGAGAATTATAAAGATAGATCTATATGTAGAAACATGGAATCTAGCTAGAATACACCAGGTTGGACTGGTTAGGCCAAGGGGGCTGTTTCTTGTGCTATACATCCCGTGTAACTCGATATGTGTCACCGAATATGGGAAGAATGCAAATACCATAAGCATAATTTTGTTTGAAAGTGATCAAAGCAGGTCCATTGTGTCAAACATTAGCCTTGACTTCTCCCTCGCAACTAATTTCCGATTGTCAATTTAATTTGCTTTCTAAATGATTTTCTCAAAGTCATTTCCACAGATAAATTCATTGTACTTTCGCATAATGTGATTTTCTACAAAACTCAAAAATCATTGATTATGATGTGACAATAAGGCCTTTGAAATCATTCAGCTGTTCAATTGTTGTCAATGTTAATGTATTTGTTTAAAATTCCTTTAAATGCTACATGCACAAAAGCATCATCAGACTTATTTAAAACAGGTTAGCATTGTCATTTTGTTTTTATTCATTGGATGTGGATATCACTGACTGGGTCAGCACTTATTACCCATTACTAATTGTCCAGAATGCAGTTAAATGGCAGCCACAGTGTTGTGGGTTTGGAGTTAGGTGTAGACTGGCATCTTCCTTTGTTAAAGGATGTTAGTGAGCCAGATGTTTTTTTTTACCCCTGGCATTCTACAATGGTTTCAGTCATCATTAGACTCGTAATTCCAGATTTTTATTGAATTCAATTCAATCATCTGTAATGGCAGGATTCAAACCCAGGTCCCCAGAACATTACAAACATCTTTGTATTAATAATATAGCAGTAATAACACTATGCCATTGTCTCCCTTAATATAGTGAAGAGAAATACCGGGGAACAGATGAAGGTTTTAGCATGATTTCATGGCCACGTTTCTTATTATTCTATAGGGTAAAATATTTGAAAGCACAGATGGCTACATAGCAAGGATAAATTGGGTAAGGTTTTTTAGATTATTTGGATACAATAGTTTTAATGAGTGGTTTGTTCACACCAGGATTTTAAAAACTGTAAAACTCTTTTTGGGGCAGCATGGTGGCTCAGTGTTTAGTACTGCTGCCTCACAGCACCACAGACCTGGGTTCGATTCCAGCCTCGGGCAACCATTGGTGTCTGCGTGGGTTTCCTCTGGGTGCTCTAGTTTCCTCCCACAATCCAAAGATGTACATGTCAGGTGAATTGGCCATGTTAAATTGCCCATAGAGTTCAGGGATGTGTAGGTGCATTAGTCGTGGGAAATGGAGAGTAATAAGGTAGGGGAATGGGTCTGGGTGGGTTTCTCTTCAAAGGGACTTGTTTGGCCAAATGGCCTGTTTCCACACTGTCAGGATTCTATGATAAAGCAATTAGAAAATTCATAATATGATCAGGCAAGGTCAACATGGTTTTCCAAAAGGAAAATTATGTTTGACAAATGTATTATAATTTCTTTTGGATGCAAAATGTAGAGGAGGTAAATAGGAATCAGTAGTGTGGTATATCTGGATTGCAAAAAATGCACTGGATAAGGAGTTGATATATTAGGGGTGTATGGATATATTTCCCTCAGTTCCATTCACATTAATCTTGCCATAATCATGATGATTATGAATATGAATATTACCCACAAATCTGTGAGTTTTTATCTTGCCTGTTAAGCTTTCGTGAGGATTGTTAATGGACAGATAGCAAAATTCAGATGTAATGGAGGATCTGAAACCAAACTAGAAGTTCCTGGAAAAACTCAGCAGGTCTGGCAGTATCTATGGGGAGAAAGCACAATTAATATTTCAAGTCCGATGTTTTTACATGGAGATTCTTCATCAGTTTCAGTTCTCCAGCATCCATAATTCTTTGCTTTATTTTATTATAAGGGATTTCAGGTTGGCAGGCTGTGACTAGTGGAATGGATCAGTGCTATTTATATATCATTTATACATAACGTAATATATTTATATTCACAATTATATTTACAACATATTTACATATATCACTGGTATTTATAATTTATATGAATAACCTTGATAAAGGTGCAGAAAATAATGTACCTAAGTTTGCTGACAATCCAAAGAATTGAATAATGGAAATATAAGTTATGAGGAGGTTGTAAAGATACCAAACAAGTTAAGTAGGCAGACAACAACACTTCATTGGAGCATAATCTGGAAAAGCTATTCACCAAGTTTGTAAAAATAGAAAAGCATTAAACCTGCAAGTGCTGGTGGTTGGAGAGATTTGTCTGTACTTGCACAAGGAATATAGATACGGATAGAATACAGATATAGCAAGCAATCAGGAAGGCAAATGTTTAGATGAGGGTTGAGCAGTTGATATGGTTTCCATGGATTTGGGTAAAGCTTATGACAACATCCCACACAGGAAACTGATAAAGAGGTAAAAGGTCATGACATCCAAGATAAGATGGTAAGATGGATCCAAAGTTGGCTTAGTGATTGCAGACAGAGGGTAGTGAGCGAAAGCTATTTGTGTGATGGGAGCCTGGTGTACAGTAGCATAACATAAGGATACAGGAGAATATAAATGGATTTGTTAAATTGGCAGATCAATTGCAGGTGGAATTTAACCCTGATAACTGTGAGGTAATACACTTTGAAATAAATAACAAATCAATTGAGTGCTCAATGAATGTGAGGACACTAGGAAGCTCAGAGGAGCAGAAAGACTTTGGGATGCTTGTCCATGGATGCCTGGAGGTGGCAAGACAGATTAATAAGGTTGTTAAGAAGGTAAATGAGACAATTGCCTTTATCAGTTGTCACATAGATTATAATTTCAGGGAAGTCATGTCGGAGCTGTAGAGAACTTTGGTTAGGCCACAGCTGGAATACTGTGTGCCATTCTGGTTACCATACCATCTCAAGGATATGACTGCACCAGAGGGGATGTTGCTTCGGATGGAGCATTTCACTCTCAGTCATTCAACCTAAACCCTAACTCTTGTAAACGTACATGCCCTCTGCAGTAGCTAGCCACTTGATGAGGTCACATTCTGACCTGCACCAAAGTAACAAGCATGTCACCCATTCTGATTTCTCCTATGACTTGCCTTTCCCTCATTCCAGGAGAAAAGCAGCCCACACTAGGGCAGAAAGGGTCAAGATGGGTTTTGGCGTGCCTTGACATTGGATTCTTCACCCATAGTGAGGAAAAGATCCTGGTCTGACTACCCTGAACAGCTGATGTGTTCAAGCCCCTGGACTGGTATCAGAGGCTGCCCTTGGTTTACTGTGCTGGAAGATTGCTGACAACCATGACAAGCTTCCCAGGTTTGTGTTTGTGCTTGTGCTAAACTGCAAGCCAATGAAACTGTATTGGAATGTCAGGCATCTGTAGCAGAACGACAAAGGTGAAAAAAGGCAAGCCAAGGCTGGATTGATGTGTACATCCTTGTGTGTCCCTGAGTGCAGGATCGTTTCTGCAGCATAAGACCATAAGACATGAGATAACTTTGGCAAATAGGTTAAGGAGAATCCAAAGGGTTTTTATAAATATGTTAAGGACAGAAGGGTAACTAGGGAGAGAATAGGGCTCCTCAAAGATCAGCAAAGCGACCTATGGGTGGAGCTGCAGGATGGGGGAAGATGCTAAACGAGTAATTTGCATCAGTGTTTAACTGGGGAGAAGGACATGGGAGATATAGAATGTGGGGAAATAGATGGTGACATCTTGAAAAATGTCCATATTGCATAGGAGGAAGTCCTGGATGTCTTGAAACACATAAAAGTGGATAAATTCCCAGGACCTGATCAGGTGTACCCTAGAACTCTGTGGGAAACTAGGGAAGTGATTGCTGGGCCCCTTGCTGTCATATTTGTATCATCAATAGTCACAGGTGAGGTGTCGGAAGAGTGGAGGTTGGCAAACGTGGTGCAACTGTTTAAGAAAGATGATAAAGACAAGTCAGGGAACTATAGACCAGTGAGCCTGACATCGGTGGTGGGCAAGTTGTTGGAGGGAATCCTGAGGAACAGGATTTACATGTATTTGGAAAGGCAAGGACTGATTAGGGATAGGAGAAAGTGAGGACTGCAGATGCTGGAGATCAGAGCTGAAAATGTGTTGCTGGAAAAGCGCAGCAGGTCAGGCAGCATCCAAGGAGCAGGAGAATCGACGTTTCGGGCATAAGCCCTTCTTCAGGAATGAGGAAAGTGTGTCCATCAGGCTAAGATAAATGGTAGGGAGGAGGGACTTGGGGGAGGGGTGTTGGAAATGCGATAGGTGGAAGGAGGTCAAGGTGAGGGTGATAGGCCAGAGTGGGGTGGGGGCGGAGAGGTCAGGAAGAAGATTGCAGGTTATGAAGGTGGTGCTGAGTTCGAGAGATGGGACTGAGACAAGGTGGGGGGAAGGGAAATGAGGAAACTGGAGAAATCTGAGTTCATCCCTTGTGGTTGGAGAGTTCCTAGGAGGAAGATGAGGCGCTCTTCCTCCAACCGTTGTGTTGCTATGGTCTGGCGATGAAGGAGTCCAAGGACCTACATGTTATTGGTGGAGTGGGAGGGGGAGTTGAAGTGTTGAGCCACAGGGTGGTTGGGTTGGTTGGTCCGGGTGTCCCAGAGGTGTTCTCTGAAACGTTCCGCAAGTAGGCAGCCTGTCTCCCCAATATAGAGGAGGCCACATCGGGTGCAGTGGATGCAGTAAATGATGTGTGTGGAGGTGCAGGTGAATTTGTGGCGGATATGGAAGGATCCCTTGGGGCCTTGGAGGGAAGTAAGGGGGGAGGTGTGGGCGCAAGTTTTGCATTTCTTGCGGTTGCAGGGGAAGGTGCCGGGAGTGGAGGTTGGGTTGGTGGGGGGTGTGGACCTGACGAGGGAGTCACGGAGGGAGTGGTCTTTTCGGAACGCTGATAGGGGAGGGGAGGGAAATATATCCCTGGTGGTGGGGTCTGTTTTGGAGGTGGCAGAAATGACGGCGGATGATACGCTGGACATGGAGGTTGGTGGGGTGGTAGGTGAGGACCGGTGGGGTTCTGTCCTGGTGGTGGTTGGAGGGGCGGGACTCAAGGGCAGAGGAGCGAGAAATGGAGGAGATGCAGTGGAGGGCATCGTCAACCACGTCTGGGGGGAAATTCCGGTCTTTGAAGAAGGAGGCCACCTGGGTTGTACAGTTTTGGAACTGGTCCTCCTGGGAGCAGTTGCGTCGGAGACAAAGGAATTGGGAATATGGGATGGCATTTTTACAGGGGGTAGGGTGGGAGGAGGTGTAGGCTAGGTAGCCGACCAACTCCCACAGCTACCTAGACTACAGGGTTGTTTTTCAGACTGGAGGCTTATGACCAGTGGAGTGCCACAAGGATCGGTGCTCGGTCCACTACCTTTTGTGATTTATATAAATGATTTAGATCTGAACATATGAGGTACAGTTAGTAATTTTGCAGATGACACCAAAATTGGAGGTATAGTGGACAGCGAAGAGGGTTACCTTACAGTATAACGGGATCTTGATCAGATGTGTCAATGGGCTGAGAAGTGGCAGATGGAGTTTAATTTAGATAAATGTGAGGTGCTGCATTTTGGAAAAGCAAATCTTAGCAGGATTTATACACTTAATGGTAAGGTCGTAGGGAGTGTTGCTGAACGAAGAGACCTTGGAGTGCAGGTTCATAGTTCCTTGGAAGTGGAGTCACAGGTAGATAGGATAGTGAAGAAGGTGTTTGGTATGCTTTCTTTTATTGGTCAGAGTACTGAATATCAGAGTTGGGAGGTCATGTTGCGGTTGTCTAGGACATTGGTTAGGCCACTGTTGGAATATTGCGTGCAATTCTGGTCTCCTTCCTATCGGAAAGATGTTGTGAAACTTGAAATGGATCAGAAAAGATTTATAAGGGTGTTACCAGGGTTGGAGGATCTGAGCTACAGGGAGAGGCTGAAAAGACTGGGCATGCTTTCCTTGGAGCATCGGAGGCTGAGGGGTGACCTTATAGAGGTTTATAAACTCATGAGGGGCATGAATAGAATAAATAGACAAGGTCTTTTTCTTATGGTAGGGGAGTCTAGAACTAGAAGGCGTAGGTTTAGGGTGAGAGGGGAAAGATTTAAAGGGGACCTAAGAGGCAACTTTTTCATGGGTGGTACGTGTATGGAATGAGCTGCCAGAGAAAGTGGTGGAGGCTGGTACAATTGTAACATTTAAGAGGCATTTGGATGGGTATATGAATAGGAAGGGTTTCGAGAGATATGGGCCGGGTGCTGGCCAATGGGACTAGATTGGGATGGGAATCTGGTTGGACTGAAAGTTCTGTTTCCATGCTGTACATCTCTATGACTCCATGACATAGGAGCAGAAAGTAGGCTATTCAGCCCATCAAGTCTATTCCATCATTCAATCATGGCTGCTAAGTTTGTCAACCCCGTTCTCCTACTTTTTCTCTGTAACCCTTGATCCCCTTTACAATCAAGAACCTGTCCATCTCAGTCATAAATATACTCACTGACCGGGCCCCCACAGCCTTCTGTGGCAGTGAATTCCACAGATTCACCACTCACAGGCTGAAGAAGTTTCTCCTTTCCTCTATTCTGAAAGGTCTTCCCTTTACTCTTCGGCTGTACCCTTGGATCTTGGTCTTTCCATCCAATGGAAGCATCTTCCTAATATCCACTTTGTCCCAGCCATTCAGTGTTCAGTTAGATCTCCCCCTTATCCTTCTCAACTCGATCAAGGATAGACTCAGAGTCCTCAAACATTCCTCATAAGTTAAGTATTTCATTCCTGGAACCATTCTTGTGAACCTCCTCTGAACATGCTCCAGGGCCAGTACACCCTTCCTAAAATATGGGGCCCAAAACTGCACACAATACTCAAAATGTGGTCTGACCAGAGTCTTATAGAGCCTCAGAAGTACATCCCTGCTTTTATAAACACCTTTGGTTAGAGGCTCTTATTTGGTTAGAGAGCAGAAATTCATCCCAAGGAAGAAATAATACACTAAGGATGAGGCAACAATAGCTGACAAGGAAAGTCAGGGACATAATTAAAAGCAAATGCAAAAGCGTACAATGAGGTGAAGACTGGTAGGAAGCCAGAGGATTGGGAAGCTTTTAAAAACCCAACAAACTAAAAAAGCATGGGGTAGGAAGGAAAGATGAAAGTAAGCTGGCTAGTAACAGAGAATAAAATTGCTAGAGTGTTTTTTAGATCTCCACAAAGTAGGAGAAAGGCAAGAGTGGACATTAGACCACTGGAAAACGAGGCTGGAGAAATAGTAACCTATAACAAAGAAATGGTTGCGGAATAGATACTTAGCATCAGTCTTCATGATGAAAGACACCAGCAGCACACCAGAACTTTGAGAGAATCAGGGCAGAGATGTAGTGCAGTGGTAATCGCAAAGGGGATGGTGCTGCAGAAGCAGAAAGATCTGAAGGTAGATAGGTCATCCAGACTCCTTGATGGACTACACCAGAGTTCTGAAGAAGATAGCTGAGGGGATTGTAGAGGCATTGGTAGTGATCTTGCAGGAAACACTGGAGTCGGGGAGAATTCCAGAGGACTGGAAAATGACCAAAGTAACACCTCGGTTTAAGAAGAGAGGAAGGCAGAAGACATGAAACTTTGTTGTGCCTGACAAATCTATTGGAATTGTTTGATGATGTAATGAACAAGTTAAACAAGGGAGAGCCAGTGGACATGATCCATTTGGGTTTCCAGAAGGCCTCTGACAAGGTGACACACAAGGGGTTACTAAATAAGAGCCATGATGTTAGGGGCAAGATATTGGCATTGATAGAGGAATAAAGTCAAAAAGTGTGGCGCTGGAAAAGCACAGCTGGTCAGGCAGCATCTGAGGAGCAGGAGAATCAGTGTTTTGAGCATAAGCTGTGGTGGCCAAGTCATTGAGTAGATTTAAGATAAAGATTGAGGAGCATAATCAGCCACGTTCAAATGATAGAATGGAATCAATGAACTGAATGGCCTAATTCTGCTCCAATGTCTTATTGTCTTCTGTGGGTACAAACAATGACTGCGGAACCTGGGGGACTGCATTGATGGTAGCAAAGACTAAAACCTCTTGTGCCTGTACTGACCCCTTTCTGTCAAAATGAAAATATTCCCCTAGCTCCAGGAATAGGGGACCTGTGACCTTAAGACCATAAGACCATAAGACATAGGAGTGGGGAAGTAAGGCCATTCGGCCCATCGAGTCCACTCCGCCATTCAATCATGGCTGATGGGCACTTCAACCTGGCCGATAGTGTTATGACTGTGACGTACTAGCCAGCTCTACACTGGTTGGGTAGCTGAGGATGATTGCTCATCTTTTATATCAGTTGCCCAATGTCTCCATGAATTCTGATGGCACCCCTGTACATGGGCACCTGGTTCACCCTGCATGCTCCCTGTGCTAGCTATTTGTTACTTTGGCATTGTTTGAGTCAGGCCTTTTAAATTGATGCTACAACCAGTTCACACGCATTTCATTTGCTGGCCTGGCAGCTTTCAAACACCAACCACCCCGCCCTTTTCTCCCCCTCCAGTTGAAAATTCAAACACTGTCCAGATGCAATCAGATCTAGGGTTACCTTCTGGGTTCTTGAACTAAACTTACCCACCACCAATTAATCTCAGTGATCTAAAACAATACAATTTTATTCATAAAATCTTAAAATTTAACTGTAAATTAAAATCCGCGATTAAAACTATTTAAAATACTATTTAAACTATTAAAACATATAAAAAATTAAAACCAAACTATTTAAAAGATACGTCGATCAGAGATACTAAGAGTCACACCCATCGTCACCGTTACATCCATTTCATCAAATCTGTAGGACTCTTCCTCTCAACCTCTTCTCTCATCTGAGGTGTGGTAACCCACAGGCTAAACCACCACCAGGTGTCTTTCTCCAATGAAGAGCAGTCTTGTTGTCCAGCAGGAATAAACTGTGGGGATGGTCAGTTGAAAAGAAACTCTTGGAGGCTGCAACATCAAGACTGACATGACCCAAAAGAAAGAAGACTCAAAGACAGGCACTGTGGTGATCACATCCAGAGATGTCGGATGCAGTACAGTTACAAATCGAGGGCTGAATTGATTGACAGGAACAGTGAGAGATCTTTATACCAGAGGCTGAGGTTGGAAACAAGGTGAAATTATAAATCAAGTCACATTTGTTCAAGGAGGGATGCAGGGCTTGTGGATGCATAGGGTATATCAACGTTGTATTCAAAGTGAAATGTATATACTTTTTACTGAGCTGTGGGATGTGAGCATCACTGGCTGGCCAGCATTTATCACACATCCCTAGTTGCCCTTGAGAAGGTGGTGGTGAATTGCCTTCTTAAACCACTGCAGTCCATCTGCTATATGGCAGATCCGCAATGCTATTTTATCTGAAATATCATTTTCACAATAATTCATGTGTAAATTGTTTTAGTTATGATTTATATTAAGGTAAAAAATATAAAGAATGAAATATTTATGGTGATTCCTATGGTCACTAACAGGGTTCAACATAACAAAGAGGATCTATACAATTAGAGGGGGCCAATTCAGAACAGAAATGTGGAGACATTTCTTCAGCCAGAGAGTGGTGGGCCTGTGGAATTCATTGCCGCAGAGTGCAGTGGAGGCCGGGATGCTAAATGTCTTCAAGGCAGAGATTGATAGATTCTTGTTGTCTCGAGGAATTAAGGGCTACGGGGAGAATTTGGGTACGTGGAGTTGAAATGCCCATCAGCCACGATTGAATGGCGGAGTGGACTCGATGGGCCGAATGGCCTTACTTCCACTCCTATGTCTTATGATCCTATAAAATGACAATACTTTAACCTGATAAATCACAGGGACCAGGTGAGATGCATCCAATGGAAGTGAGAATGGAAATTTGTGCAGTATTTCCCATAATGTTTCATTTTCCTTAGACTCAAGGGTGGTGTTGCGGATAGGAGATATTGTGGTCCTGTTAAAAAGTGATGCATGGTTTAGTTCCTGAAAGAATAATTCAGTCTAAAATTAACAATCACGTGGTCAAATGCGGATCACTTAGGAAGAGCAAAAATGGATTTATTAAGGGCATATCGTGTTTAACGAACTGACTTTTTAAAAGACATGACAGAAAAGATTGATGAGGATAACGCTTTTGGTGTGGCACACATGGACATCCAAAAGCTATTTGGTTTTGTACAACAGGCCTGTGAGGAACGTTAAAGCTGATGGATTAAAAGGAACAATAGCAATAGGAATAAAAATTGTCCAATTGATAGGGAGCAGAGAGTAATGGTTAGTAGATAGCTTGAAGGGCTAGTTCAGGGAATTTTGGGACCCTTGCTTTTTCTTTTTTGTCTTAATGATGTCGGTACTTATAGAGTCACAGAGTAATCGAACAGGACGTTCGGCCCAAACTGGTTCATGTGTCCACTCAGCTGGTTTGGTCCATATTCCTCTAAACCCTTCCACTTCACCAGTGGCTAAGGATGAAGCAAAAATCTCTGCAAGGCCCTCTGCGATTTCCTACATTTTCTCCCACAGTGTCCGAGGATGGACTTGATCAGGCCCAAGGGATTTATACACCTTAATGCATTTTAAAGCTGCAAACACCTTCTGTCTAGTTACATGTATGCGGTGCAAAACATGCCCACTTGCTTCCTTTATTTCCATAGCATCCATGATTGTTCCCTCAGTAAATACAGAGGAGAAATAGTCATTAAAAACCTCCATCTCCTGTGGCTCCACACATAGACTGCCAAGCTGATCTTTAAGGGAACCTATTCTCTCCCTCGCCATCCTTGTACTCTTAATATAGCTATAGAACCTCTTGGGATTATCTTTAACCTTATCTGGCAGATCCATCTCATACCCTCTTTTTGCTCTTCTGATTTCCCTCCACAGTGTGCTCTTACACTTTTTATAATCATCTGAGGATTCACATGAGCCCGACAGCTTAAACCCAATGTGCACCGCCTTCTTTTTCCTGAACAGAGCCTCAGTATCCCGAGTCAGTCAGGGATCCCTAAACCTGATAGTTTCTCCCTTTACCTTAACAGGGACATATTTGACATTACACATTTAAAAACCTCTCATTTGCTCATTGTTCCTTTTCCTTCAAACAGACTCACCCAATCAACCTCTGCTAGATCCTGTCTAATGACCCCAAAATTGGTCCTGCTCCACTTTAGCACCTTAATGTATGGACCAATCTGAACTGTATTCATAACTTTGTCAAAACTAAGAGAGTCATGGTCACTGGACCCAAAGTGCTCTCCAACTGACACTGTTGTTAAAGGGACAGACATGGCGGTCAGTGGAATGGTATGAACTTCCTGTCAGATGTGGGAGATCAGAAAGCAGGCAACTGTAAGTGTGTCTGGCTGCAGCTCCTCACAGATTACATGGATCGGTTGGAGAAACAGTTGGATGCACTGAGGAGCTAACAAGAGGTGCAGTGGACTGTAAAAATGGTTACCTCAGAGTGCAGCAGGATCTTAATCAGATGGGCCAGTGGGCCGAGTAGTGGCAGATGGGAGTTTACTTTAGTTAAATGTGAGGTGCTGCATTTTGGAAAGGCAAATCAGGCAAGGACTTACACACAATGTTAAGGTCCTGGGGAGAGTTCATGAACAAAGAGACCTTGGAGTCCAGGTTCATTGTTCCTTGAAAGTGGAGTCCCAGGTAGACAGGATACTGAAAAAGGTGTTTGGAACTGAGGTGCTTTCCTTTATTGGTCAGAGTATTGAGTACAGGAATTGGGAGGTTATGTTGCAGCTGTACAGGATATTGGTTATGCCATCTTTGGAATATTGCATGCAATTCTGGTCTCCTTCCTATCGGAAAGATGTTGTGAAACTTGAAAGGGTTCACAAAACATTTACAAGGATGTTGCCAGGGTTGGAGAGTTTGAGCTATAGGGAGAGGCAGAATAGGCTAGGGCTGTTTCCCCTGGAGTGTCAGAGGCTGAGGGGTTTACAAAATCATGAGGGGCATGGATAGGGTAAATAGACAAGGTCCTTTCCTTGGGTTGGGGGAGTCCAGAACTAAAGGGCACAGATTTAATGTGAGAGAGGAATGATTTAAAAGGGACCTAAGGGTCAACCTTTTCATGCAGAGGGTGGTGCGTGTATGGAATGAGCTGCTAGAGGAAGTGGTGGAAGCAACATTTAAAAGGCATCTGGATGGGTATATAAATAGGTAGGGTTTAGGGGGATATGGGCTAAGTGCTGGCAAATGGGTCTCGATTAATTTAGAATATCTGGTCAGCATGAACGAGCTGGACCAAATGGTCTGTTTCTGTGCTGTACATCACTATGACTCTTTATGCTTATTTGGAGACTTGGTGCAGATATGAAGAATCTGAGATTCTGCAAAATTGGTTTTATTTGAAGTTGAATTTCTAGGCTAATTCATGTGTAATTTGCAATGGTACTGATTCATGATCCAGGAAAAGCCAAAAATATGTAAACTTGTTAGTAATTTCTTCATTTGGAGAATATTCAGTAAATTTGTTTGTTTGGCTTGTGGGTTGATTTCCTCCCCAGCAGGAATCATAAAAAAAATTTACAATCTGTGACATGTTTACTGGCATTACGCATTCCACACAAATTGTTCTGTTTTTGTTCTCAGTTTCAAGAAAAGATTGATCGAAAATCAATACTATAACAATTGCTTCATAACATGTGTGAATTTTAAAAACTGTGGTAAATACTTCCATGATTAAAATATAAGCCAAGTTCACCTCAGACTTATCCATTAGCAAAACAATCCATGTGGTTCAGAAACACTGATAAACACAGCTCATTTGAAAAATAGACCACAGAAGATCATCTACCATATTACTGTACCTTAGCAAGAGCTCTATTTTGATTTGCAAATGTAGAAGTTAGTGTAATTAACTCCATTCTCAATGAAATGCATGCACTCAACATGCTAACAGTAACTTTTTTTTAGCTTATGCAGATATTTAATTGGTGAAAATATTTGCACTACTTGAAAAACAGACTTGTTTTCAAAATTTTTACAGATATGATATGATAATTTTGTATTAATGTTTTCTTATATTTAATCTTCAGAGCTTTCAAGTTAAATAAATTCAAGTTAAAATATACATGAATTCATTTATTATGATAATGCATGTTCAAGTGTTTTAATTATTTAAAAGAGGATTATCATCTCTATAAATTTGTTAGTCAAATGAAAAGGATGACACAATGGATTAACACACCACTTTTTTACTCCAGGGATCTGCATTTGAATTAAGCCATGGCAGATGGAACAGATGTCTCACCGCACTTAACAATTATTTCTCTTTCCCACATCAGCATCCTGATAACAATGAGAACGACAATCTCTGATGATTCATGGTGCTTTGCACTTGGAAGTCCACGGACAGCAGAATCTGTCCTGAGATTTGCTCAAAGGTGTTGCCATTTTACACAGGACAATTTACAAGCATCATGGCAAATCCGAGTTTCATTGATCAATTCGTTTTGATCAAAAGACAAAATTTCAGAAAAGGTGCCAGCTTACTTCATTATCTTTCATTGTTGTTAACAAAATCTCCATCATGTCAGGAATTGCGGGGAGAATTTAACCTTTACAGCACACAGTACCAGTGGAGACAAAAGGTGGGATTGATGCTACTAGGGTTTGAGAAACGCAAAATTGAAGCTCACCCACATTGTCTGGAGGGTACCCCCCCACTTCTCTCCCAGTGTGTGTGCAATGTGACTTAACAGGAGACCAGCTTGTTCAAGTGAGGGAGCAATCCATAGTGAATGGTAATACACTGAGTGCTGACGCCATACCAACTGGGATGAATAAGCCTGGGATGAATGCGAGTCAAGAAAATCAGTGAATTTTTTCAGTCTACGCTGGTGTAAGAAATTCTGTAAGAATACAAAGATTGTATCACCTGTACAAACAAAAAAGAACGCATCAATCAAGCAACAATTATGGAGGAATCTCATTCCTCTCCATTGCTGGCATGGGCTTCATCAGAATATTTTGGAACCACCTGGTCCAATGTGGTGAACGACAAATGCTACCAGAGTTTAACTGCAGTTTCAAAAAAGATGGTGCTTGTAGTTAGACAGCTTCAGAAGAACGTCCAGTGTCATGAAGATGTGGGTGAACTGTACCTTTTCAGAGAGTAAACGCTAGCAGTGACAGCACCAAGTGTTCTCAATAAGACACAGTGTAACATGTGCTCCAGCTACTGGGCTGGCTGGTTGCCTGGAAGTGACTAGATTAGGTTACTTACAGTGTGGAAACAGGCCCTTCAGCCCAACAAGTCCACACCGACCCGCTGAAGCGCAACCCACCCATACCCCTACATTTACCCCTTACCTAACACTATGGGCAATTTAGCATGGCCAATTCACCTGACCTGCACATCTTTGGACTGTGGGAGGAAACCGGAGCACCCGGAGGAAACCCACACAGACACGGGGAGAATGTGCAAACTCCACACAGTCAGTCGCCTGAGTCAGGAATTGAACCTGGGTCTCTGGCGCTGTGAGGCAGCAGTGGTAACCACTGTGCCAACGTGCTGCCCACAAAAACAGATTTGAATTAGGTCAATCAGTTTAAATTATACCCCGAAAAATACAAAATTCCGATCAAGTTTGAATTGAGTATATTGACAATCTTAAAAGCCAATGACACAATCTGACACTCTGGGGTATAAGTCCAGTGGAAAATTGCACAGTTGAGAGGAGAACTGCTGAGCCCCTGCATGTAAACACACTGCCTGAAAAATAGCTCTTTTAAAAGTACTTTTATTGATCCGTGAACTGTGAAGCAGAATCCCTAAGAAGGAGAAAAGACGACACAGGAAGATCCAAACAGAAGAATCAAAAGCTGCCTGGTTTTGAGATAAGAAGTGTTGTTTTGTAAATCTTAATTGGGAGTTTTATCGGACGAGTAGTATAGAAGGGAAGGTAAAAGAAAGGTTAGAGTAAGGATTTGTGAATAATTGTAATTCATTATTCTCTGATATACTTTAAAAAATAAAGTTATTAATTTTTACTTGAAATAGTTCTTGGCCACAGATAATGTTTTTCTGTGTTGCTGGTTTTAAATTAAGCAGGAGGGTTTACCCCATGTGGTAACACCAGTAACAGAAGGTGAGCATCTTCACTACGTTTATTAACCTGACCGAGGCCTTTTGCACAGGCAACCAAGAGGGCCTCTGGAAGACAATGGAAAAATTCAGCTGCCCGAAAAAATAATTCAACGTTTGTTAGTAAGTTTGCACATGTCCTGCATGATTATTTGTCTTCTGATCCATTTTCTGTCCTTAATAGAGTTTTAAAAAGGCAGTATGCATTCTTAAACATGTTTTTCACTGTCATACTTTCTAAAACCAGTCTCAGGCAACTGTCTGTGAGGAGTTTGCACATTCTCCCCGTGTCTGTATGGGTTTCCTCCGGGTGCTCTGGTGTCCTCCAACAATCCAAGGATGTGCAGGTTAGGTGATTTGGCCATGCTAAATTGCCCATGGTGTTCAGGGATGTGTGAGTTAGGTGCATTAGTCAGGGGTAAATGTAGAGTATTAGGGTAGGATAGGTTACTCTTTGGAGGGTCAGTGTGGACTTGTTTGGCCAAGTCCCTGTTTCCACACTGTTGGGAATCTAAGATTCTATGATCAATGATAATGTCTGCCATGATTGTGATTCTGGCATCAAAGTCAGAGACCTTGAAAACCATACATGACATGCATATTGAGAACATAGCATCTCCATGTGCTCCTTCAACACAAATTACTTGTCAACCAACATATCACTTGAGGAAGCCATTGACATTTATACTATGTTGCTATATCATGGCAATCCACATGCGTCTCTGGTATCTCAATTTGTCAAAGTTATGAAGTTAGCATTTTTGCCATTGTTGATTTCAGTTTTAACAGCATAATGTAAACTAAAGAAGATGGCATTGCCAAAGGATCTCCTTTAGGTCAAACATTTTTGAAATAATTGATGGTTACCATAAGAAGCAGGACTTTGATAACATTACCACTAACCTTCGACCTTTACATATTTTCAACATGTAGGTGATACAGGTATGATATGTGAATTGGAAATAATTTCTTTATGCAGCTTAACGAATTCCATTCTGCATTAAAATTTACCAGTGAAATGGTAAATCTACCATTTTCTTGATGTATTTGAGATATTTGCCAGTGGGTTTCCCATTACTGTTTACCAAAAGTCAATATACATATTGGGACTCCTACAATTCCGTATGCAACAAGATCTATCTTACTGCCAGCAACATGAATAGGGTGCAAGACATCTGCTCATTGTGTAAGCTTGAAGCTGAAGTAGAGCATTTCAAGACAATTCTGCATTATAATGGCTATCTTAAAGAATCTCATCATGCCATATATGTTGTGAAAATCAATCTTTGGGCTGTGCCTGGTCGAGCTTAGATCATTAACCTGGAAAGGAATGGCTTCCCACAAACTTGAAGAGTAGGTGGATCTCACTGTCTCACAATACTATTCTGCAGTAAATGCACAAATAATCTTCTCCTTGAACTAATGAATGCTTCCATTAATCCAAAAAGCTATATATATATTAATACACAGGACCCTGTTTTACATAGGCAAAAGCAATTTAATAGAGTCATAGAGTCCTATAGCACAGAGACAGGCTCTTTACCCCAAACTGGTCCATGCCGACCAAAATGTCCATCCACACTAACTCCATTTCCCTGCACTTGCCCCATATCCTTCTAATCCTTTCCTATCCATGCATTTGTTCAAATGCCTTTTAAATGCTGTTAATGTACCTGCCTCAACCACTTCTGCTGGCAGCTCATTCCATATGTGTACCAACTCCTGTGTAAAAAAGCTGCTCCTCAGGTTCCCTTTTATTCTTTCCACTATAACCGATGCCCTCTAGTCCTCGATTCCCTAACCCTGGGAATCAGAATGCGTGAATTCATCCCATCTATGCCTCTCATGATCTTATGCACCTCTATAAGATCCTTCCTCAGTCTCCTATGCTCCAAAGAAAACAATGCTAGCTTGTCCAACCTCTCCCTATAACTCAGACCACTGAGTCCAGGCAACATCCTTGTAAATTTCTTCTGCATGCTTTCCTATAGCAAAGTGACCAAAACTGAACACAATACTCCAAGTGTGGCCCCACCAACCGTCTGTGTAACTGCAACATAACTTTCCAACTTCTAAACTCAGCGCCCTGACTGATGAGGGCCACTGTGCCAAAAGCCCTCTTCACGGCCCTGTCTTCCTGTGACTCCCCTTTCAGAGAACCGTGCACCTGAACTCCAAGGTCCCTCTGTTCCGCTACACTTATTAAGGCCCTGCCATTCACTACGAAACTCCTACCTCAATTTGACTTTCCAAAAGACAAAACCTCACACTCAATATTAAACTCCATTTGCCATTTCTCGGCCTACTTCCCCAGCTGATCAAGGTCCTGCTGCAATAATTGATAATCTTCCTTATTGCCCATGACACTGCTTATTTTAGGGTCATCAGCAAACTTACTAATCAGGCCTTGTACTTTCTAAATCAAATAATTGATATGGATAACAAACAGTAAATGGGCCCAGCACTGACTCCTGAGGCACTCCACTAGTCACAGGCCTCTAGTCCAACAAGCATCTTTCCACTATTGCCCTCTGCTACCTACCACCAAGCCACTTTTGTATCCAATTTGCCAGCTCGCCCTGGATTCCTTGTGATCTAACCTTCCAGAGCAGCCTACCACGTGGAACCTTTTCTAAGTCCTTACTCAAATCCATGTAGACTCCATCTCCCACCATGCCCTTATCAACCTTCTTGGTCACTTCATTAAAGAACACTAACAAATTTGTGAGGCATGATCTCCCACTCTCAAAGCCATGCTGACTACTCCAAATCAAACCCTGTCCTTCCAAATGCATGTATATCTTACCCCTAAGAATCATCTCGAATAACATACCTACCACAGATGTTCAGCTTACTGGTCTATAGTTCCTAGGCTTCTCTTTGCAGCCCTTCTTGAATAATGGCAGAACATTCCTTAACCTCCCATCTTCTGGGACCTCACCCGTGGCTAACGATGATGCAAAATTATCAACTAGGAGAAAATGAGGGCTGCAGATGCTGGAGATCAGAGTCAAAAGTGTGGTGCTGGAAAAACACATCAGGTCAGGCAGCATACGAGGAGCAGGAGAATCGACATTTCGGGATTAAGCCCTTCATCTGGAATGAGGGAGTGGCCCAAGGGTTGTTGTTGAGTTGTTATTTTTGTTAGTTTCATATTTTATTGCTGCTTACAAGTCAGAATGTTGTGCCTATATGTGGATTGATGCCAAAAGTATTTCAGACTGATATCATACATACATCTTGCGCCATTTCTCACAAAACCAAAACAGCGCAGCACGGTGGCTCAGTGGTTAGCACTGCAGCCTCACAGGACCGGGGACCCGGGTTCGACTCCAACCTCAGACCACTGTCTATGTGGAGTTTACGCATTCTCACCACGTCTGTGTGGGTCCCCTCCAGATGCTTCAGGCTCCTCCCACAATCCAAATAAGTGCTGTTAAATTGCCCATAGTGTTCAGGGGTGTGTAGGTTAGATGCATTAGTCAGTGGTAAATATAGGGTCGAGGAATGGGTCTGGGTGAGTTATCCTTTAGGGATAACTCTGCTGTATCATAGATTCCCTACTCTACTGTAGGGAATCTATAATTCCTCTCACCATCCTGACTTGGAAATAATCTCCGTTCCTTCCATGTCACTGGGTCAATCACCTGGAACTCCTTCCCTAAGAGCATTGTGGGCCAACGCACAGCAGGTGGACTGCAGCTCACCACAATCTTTGCAAGAGCAACAAGGGACAAACAATGGCCAACTAGTGACACCACATCCCCCAAATAAATTTTGAAAGAAAAGGAAGAAGCCAAAGAATAGCTCATTGAATCTTGTGGACTGGTGCTATTGAACTGGGTTTTCCTAATATTATATCCTTCAACCTTAAAATCTTTTGATCGATGTCTGCCTACATGTGAGTAGGGTAGTAGCATGAATTGATTATTCATGATTTGTTTCCTTGTCATTAGAATGGATTTATTTATTTTGTCATTTACATAAATGATTTGGACGCGAGCATAAGAGGTACAGTTAGTAAGTTTGCAGATGACACCAAAATTGGAGGTGTAGTGGACAGTGAAGAAAGTTACCTCAGATTACAACAGGATCTGGACCAGATGGGCCAATGGGCTGAGAACTAACAGATGGAGTTTAATTCAGATAAATGCGAGGTGCTGCATTTTGGGAAAGCAAATCTTAGCAGGACTTATACACTTCATGGTAAGGTCCTAGGGAGTGTTGCTGAACAAAGAGACCTTGGAGTGCAGATTCATAACTCCTTGAAAGTGGAGTCGCAGGTAGATAGGATAGTGAAGAAGGCATTTGGTATGCTTTCCTTTATTGGTCAGCGTATTGAGTACAGGGGTTGGGAGGTCATGTTGCAGCTGTACAGGACATTGGTTAGGCCACTGTTGGAATATTGCGTGCAATTCTGGTCTCCTTCCTATCGGAAAGATGTTGTGAAACTTGAAAGGGCTCAGAAAAGATTTACAAGGATGTTGCCAGGGTTGGAGGATCTGAGCTACAGGGAGAGGCTGAACAGGCTGGGGCTGTTTTCCCTGGAGCATCGGAGGCTGAGGGGTGACCTTATAGAGGTTTACAAAATTATGAGGGGCATGGATAGGGTAAATAGGCAACGTCTTTTCCCTGGGGTCGGGGAGTCCAGAACTAAAGGGCATAGGTTTAGATTGAGAAGGGAAAGATGTAAAAGAGACCTAAGGGGCAACTTTTTCACGCAGAGGGTGGTATGTGTATGGAATTAGCTGCCAGAGGAAGTGGTGGAGGCTGGTACAATTGCAACATTTAAGAGGCATTTGGATGGGTATATGAATAGGAAGGGTTTGGAGGGATATAGGCCGGGTGCTGGCAGGTGGGACTAGATTGGGTTGGGATATCTGGTCGGCATGGACGGGTTGGACCGAAGGGTCTGTTTCCGTGCTGTACATCTCTATGACTCTATGACTCTAAATAGTATTGTTAAACATAGAAACTCAGGGCTTTTTGTTAACCTGAATTTATCAGACAGAAAAATTGCGGACTTTGAATTATTTGAATTCAATGAGGTGTTCTTTTGCTTCTTCCTTTTTAAAAATTCATTTGTGGGATCTGGGTGTCACTAGTTGGCCAGCGTCTGTTGAGAAGATGGGGTGAGCTGCCTTCTAGAACTGCTGCAGTCCACCTGCTCTGGGTTGACCCACAATGCCGTTAGGGAAGTAGTTTTCAGGAGCTTGACCCAGTGACAGTGAAGGAATGGAGATTATTTCCAAGTCGGGATGGTGAGAGGCTTGGAATGGTAAGGCGATGGTGTTCCCATGTGTCTGCTGCCCTTGTCCTTCTAAATGGAAGTGGTTGAGATTTTGGAAGGTGTTGTGTGAGGAGCTTTGGTGAATTTATGCATTGCATCTTGTAGATAGTACACACTTCTGCTAACTGAGCGTCAGTGGTAAAGGGAGTAGATGCTTGTGGATGTCATGTCAATCTAGCAGGCTGCTTTGTCCTGGATGGTGTCAAGCTTCTTGAGTTTATTGGAGCTACATCCATCCGGGCAAGTGGGGAGTATTCCATTGCACTCCTGACTTGTGCCTTGTAGATGGTAGGAGGTGAGCTGCAGTATCCCTGGCCTTCCTAGAAGTTTGCTATAAATACTTCAGCTTTATCTTTTGCAATGATGTGCTGGGCTTTGCCTTCACTGAGGATGGGGATATTTGTGAACCCTCCTCCTCCACTGAGTTGTTTAATCGTCCAACACAAGTAGAGTTGCAGGTAGATAGGATAGAGAAGAGGTGCTGGCAGGTGGGACGAGATTGGATTGGGAAGTCTGGTCGGCATGGACGAGTTGGACCAAAGGGTTTGTTTCCGTGCTGTACATCACTATAACTCTATGACTGTAAGACAATTCATGACTGGATGCAGCAGGATTGCAGAGCTTAATTCTGATCCATTGGCTGTGGGATTGCTTAGCTCTGTCTATCATTCGCTGCTTATTCTGTTTTACATTGCAAGTAAGCACCAAATTGACACCTCATTTTGCAGAATGCCGAGTGCTGCCCCTGGCACGCCCTCCTGCACTCTCCACTGAACCAGGGTTGATCCCCTGGCTTGATGGTAACGGTGGAATGGGGAATATGTTGGGCCATGAGGTTACAGATTGTGCTGGAGTACATCAACATCTGCTGCGGTTGATGGCCTTGCCACCTCACGGATGCCCAGTCTTGACTGCTAGATCTTTTCAAAGTCAGTCCCATTTAGCACGGTGATGGTGTGATACAAGACAATGTGTCAGGATGGTGGGAGTGGTGTCTGGGACATTGCCTGTAAGGTATGATTCCATAACCATGTCAGGTTGTTGCATAACTAGTCTGTGAGACGGCCACCCAACTTTGGCACTGATTTCTGGATTTTCATAAGGAGGACTTTGTGGGGTCAGCGAGGCTGTTTCTGCCATTGCCTTTTCCAGCACCAAGGTTGATGCCAGGTGATATGTCTGCTTTCATTTCTTTGAGACTTTGTACTTGATGTTCTACTTCTGTGTTGTTTGACGTGCCATCACTAGAAAGGAAATTGCGCTGATACTCTGTTTACTCTAGTAGTTCAAGTTAGCATTAAAGGTCTCAAAACGAAGGATGGATGTTCTTGTCATCTTCTCTCACAATGATTTATAACTCCTCACTATTGGTGAAATGCTGCAATGCTGCATCTTACGAACACAATATAAAACATGGGCTTTGTTGTGTTATTGCATAGATCCTGGACCAGATGTGAAGTCAATCTTTATGATAATTAGATGACATCAAAAAGTGTGACCTTCCAATATAAAGGCCTCAACCTCACCTTCAACATCCTGTAGTAGTAACCTGCTGATGTTCACTGCACCTTTGCTCTGTGTAATCAGCAAGCACAGACCTGACTATGCATAAGTCAGAGATCTCATAGCAGTGTAATTAATTAGTGTGTATCATGAAGATCAAGATCTCTCACTCAACACAACCCCACTCAGTGTTCTATATGGTACAAGGACTAATATCTCAGGAGTACACAGGCCATTTCATAGTGGCAGTGGCATTTTGCCCAGAAGTCAATTATGGTGGGAGCTAGTTTGTACTAAAAGGTGCTAACAGTAGTGACAGTTTCAAAGATGAGTCCTAATCATTAGCAATCATTTAGTTGTAAAGACCGTATCATTTTATTTTTCCTCATTTTTGGACTGTGGACCCAATGGGAAAGTGATGCTGCTTTAAACCAAGGAAACTACGGAACGAGATGTTGCAATTAAAACACATTTTTGGATCTCATTATGAATTGTATATACAATGTTGCTTTGTTCAGTCAGTCAGGGAGGATTGTTCAACCCACAAACCTCTGATCCCATCAGTGAAGGTAACCTGTTAAACCAAACTGATACTGCTCTGCTTTAATGGAAGGTGACATTGCTCTTGGTTTTATTCTGAACAGTGAAGAGAGAACAAATTGTTTACTGTTACAACTGACATGCCTATCTAGTCGAGATTTCTGTCGTGACACTGCAGATTTCTTACAGAAACTCAGCACCCATGGACCAGTTGAACTGGGAGCATTCCTCATCACAATGGATGTGTCAGCACTCTACACCATCCAGAGAAACAGCCTCAGTACTCAATACCAACTACTGCCAATCTCCGAGCACCGTGCTACAACTCATCTGCTTCACCCTCGACCACACATTGACAACCTTTTCTTCATCCATACACTCTGAACGGCCATGTAGACCAAATGTGTGCCCCAATATGCCAACATTTTCATGCACAGGTTCGAACAAGACTTCTTCTCTACGCAGGACCTCCAACCAACACTATACACTAGGTACATTGATGACATTTTCTTCCTCTGGACCCATGGCGAGGAGTCACTGAAAAAACTACACAGTGACATCAACAAGTTCCATCCCACCATCAGACTTGCCATGGACTGCCCTTTATTATCTGTCTCACACATGCATCTCCATCAATGACAGGCACCTCTGCTCCTCACTTTACCACAAACCCATGAATAACCTCATGATGCTACACATCTCCAGTTTCCATCCTAAACATGTTAAAACAGACATTCCCGAAGGACAAGCCCTGTGCATACACCGGATCTGTTCAGATGAGAAGGAATGTGATAGGCACCTGGAAGTACTCAGGGATGCCCTCATAAGAACGGGGTACGATGCTCAACTCATTGATTGCCAGTTCCGATGTGCCACAGCAAGGAACTGTAATGATCTCCTCAGGAGACAGACAGGAGCTGCAACCGACAGACCGCCCTTCATTGTCCAGTACTTCCCAGGAGCAGAAAAACTACACCATGTTCTTCGCAGCCTGCAACCCATTATCAATGAGGATGAACTCCTCACCAAGACCTTCCCTACGCCTCAACTTCTCACCTTTAAACAACCACCAAACTGCACAGCAGTTCGCAGCAAACTGCACAGCCTTCAGGGCAACACCATACAACCTTGTCACCGCAGGTGCTGCAAGATGTGTCAGAGTGTGGACATGGATACCACCATTACATGTGGGGACTCATGTGACTCAGCCAACGTTGTCTATCTTATATGTTGCAGGCAAGGATGCCCGGAGACATGGTACATTGGGGAAACTGAGCAAAGGCTACGACAACGGATGAATGGGCACCACACAACAATCACTGGATAGGGATGTTCCGTCATTGTTGGGGCAAACTTCGACAGTCAGAGACCTTCAGCCTTGGACCTTCGGGTGACCATCCTCCGAGGCAGACTTTGGAACAGGCAACAAAGAAAAGTGGCCGAGCAGAGGCTGATAGCTAAGTTTGGTACCGATGAGGATGGCCTCAACCAGGACCTTGGGTTCATGTCACATTACTGGTGACCCCAATGCACTACACACTCTCTCTCACACTCCTACATACTCGCACACCCATGCAGACCCTCTCTCACACACAAGGTCTCTCATACTGACACGTACACACCTCTATCACATGCACTCACAACTACACGCGCACACTCTGTCTCTCCTACATGTGCACACATACAATTATTACACATATTATGGGGTGAATTTGTTTTTGCAGAATTACATTTTATTTTGCTCAAAAACTGCATGAATCCACGTAAGACTCTGTAAATCTCACTTTAGAAATAGAACCAGTTTGACTCAACATTGGGACACAGACAGACCTCACACCTTAATGCACTGTCTGAGCTGAGATGGCACCTATTGTTAAAAAAAGCTAAGAGATATAAGAGATATCACAGAACAGAAACCAGCACATCCCATTCTAACAGATGAAAGACTGAATCTAAAATTGCCTAACGTATTATTACATCTCCATGACACTGTACTGTGGCTATATATTCTGTGTCTTATGGTCTTATTCTCCACAACCACCTGATGAAATGGCAGTGCTTCAAGAGCTACTGCTTCCAAATAAACCTGTTGGACTATAACGTGGTGTTGTGTGATTTTTAACTCTATCTAGTCAATCTCATAAAAACAAGGGGGAAAAACAATCACATCAAAGTCATTATCTGTTGTAGTTTCATTACAAAAACAGAGAATGCTGCAACCAGAAGGTTAGAGAGCAGCTGTGAGAACAGCATCATGCAGTATCCTTTCTCCCTGCAGACAGCTGGTAAAATACATATGGATTACTTTGTGAGGAAGGTTAGTTCTACTCAGGCATAAAAATGATTATTGTTTGAATTCTTACCTTCCACATCTCCTAATTGCAGCTCTCCTATTTATGTAAGGTGGAATCTGATTTACTGGCAGAATCTTACAGTTTTGTCCCCAAGCGATATTCACACCGAGTTTCGTGGAATGATTCTCATTATGAATGTGAAGAGTTTTCTCCCCATGTATTACCAAACTTGCTGCATTAATTTACATTTCAGCCCTCAGGGTGAATATCATGCTGATATCACCTAGGATGATGATGTCAGCGTGTACGAGGGGCCATAACTACAAATTGAGGGGTGATAGATTTAAGACAGATGTCCTTTACGCAGAGAGTGGTAAGGGCGTGGAATGTCCTACCTGCCAATGTAGTGAACTCAGCCACATTAGGGAGATTTAAACAATCCTTAGAAAAGCACATGGATGATTTTGGGATAGTGTAGGGGGACGAGCTGAGAATAGTTCACAGGTCGGCACAACATCGAGGGCCAAAGGGCCTGTTCTGCGCTGTATTGTTCCATGTTCTATGTTCTATTTCCATGCACCTTACCAGTCACCATTCCCAGACAAACTCACCGCTCAGTGGAGGACCTGAAATTGACTGGTATCCCTGGCAGCAGTGTCGTATGTAAAAGGCTGTTGTGTACCTCAACAAGTACTGTCAGCCTGGAACTGCCCTGTACAACTCTGGGCACATGCCTTGGAAATGGCAGACAAGGGGTAACTGACACTCCACGATACGGACATGGTGCTGGAGATCCTGCTGGACCAAGGGATGCACAGATCTTACATCTTCCTCTTACATCAGGACCAGCAGCAGAAGCCACAGCGTCAGACCCACACCAGCCTCACTTATAGTAACCACCCAGTTTAAAGCAGTCACAACTACCTGCAGGAACACCCAGCAGTGTGGGAGAAAGACCGATATCCTTCTCGCCTCCACCAGCTTAAGTGTCACCGTGTTGTCTCTCATACCTCAAATTTGCTCTATCTCTGCTCACCTCCCACCAAGCCTCATGCTTCACCTCTCTTACCTGTAACACTTGCCCCACTCATCCTCACCATTAACCCCACATGCTTTATGTGTGGCCCAGTCAAAAGCTCAAGTTACCTTCCCATCTGGACCAACATTAATAGCTGTTTGACCCCCTTTCACCTTCCATGATGCCTACCTCTCTATCATTCTATGAGGACAAACATGTGCAGGTTAGGTGGGTTGGCCATTTAATAGTCTGGGGTTGGGTGGGATGCTGTTTGATGGATCAGTGCAGACTTGATAGGCCAAATGGCCTCCTTCTATACTGTAGAGATTCTATGATTCTATGGTAACAGCCCACAATAGTCAGAAAAAGTCAAGATGGGTAGAGTGCAGCCCATCATTTGACTCCTCGCTCCTTATGAGGAGAGGATCTTGACTTTGACTACGCTAAACTGGACAATGACTGATTTCAGAAGTTGCCCTCACTTTACAGTACCAAGAACCCCTGAGTGAAGGTTATCCCCCCTTGAGTGGACTGAAGCCAGCTCACAAGTGTGACAAGCATGAAATGGTGTGGCAGGACAGTACTGATCTGAACCTAGTTTCTATGTCTGAAGGGGCAAAATATAAGAAATCTAGAAAAGGCAAAGGTACGGATGCTGAGAGCATCCAATTAGACTCACAGGCAGTGTGCACAATGATAGTGAGCAAAGAAGTTGAAGGTGCAGCCTGGTTCAGTCCATGACCTGAGCACAAAGGGCTGTGGTATCATCATAATAGTTACCAGTGCGGACTGAGGTGTAAAACTGAAGTGTGGAAGCATTTTTGCAAGTGAATCGAAGATATGCCATGTGGGTTTGTGGAGGATGGCAAACGTTGGATGCCAATATCTGTGCATGTGGTGTGTGTGTGTGTGGCCATGGACGATGGCAGAGATGACGATCGGCATCCATATGGAGATCTTTTGGAGCAAGCAACAAGTTGAAGAGCATAAAACTCCGTATTAGTTTCCATGTCGGGTTTTCCCAGTGGCTAGTTTACATGGTTTATTGGGTAAGATTGCCACCTGTGGTGAGTTGGCTGATTAATAAGGTTTTTGGCAAGCAATGATGAATGTCATTTGGGAATTTGCCTGGAAGAAACTTGCCAAACTGCTTGACAAAAGTGAACAAGATGCGACGAGGTGGGCTTGATGTTGAGGTGAGCAACACTGAACATCTTGCTTGATTCTACTACACATCTCACCTCAGCTAACATCACGCAAATCCTGGTAAAACTCCACTGATTGAAATGGATTGCTTTTTCATAAATTTACACTTTCTAGTGTGTTTGGACTTCTCGATTATTTTCAAAGTTAAAAATCACACAACACCAGGTTATAGTCCAACAGGTTTATTTGGAAGCACTAGCTTTCGGAGCGATGCTCCTTCATCAGGTGGTTGTGGAGTATATACCGCAACCACTGATGAAGGAGCAGCGCTCTGACAGCTAGTGTGCTTCCAATTAAACCTGTTGGACTATTCCCTGGTATTGTGTGATTTTTAACTTTGTACACCCCAGTCCAACACCAGCATCTCCAAATCATGACCATTTTCATATTACATATTTATCCAAAATCGTCGGGACCAGCTGTTTTTTGGAACTCGGGCTTTTTCAAATTTCAGAATAAGTGACAGTTTGATGGCGAAGGTTTTTTTTAAAATCTTGCGGGAGGAGCAGAATCACTGAGTAAAACGGGCTTTGACAGAGAATCCAGTCCTGCCGGTGCTGGGCCATGTCCAGGTCGCATCAAGTGGGTGTCGACTTGGGTTAACTGTTTACATGCCAAACAATCTTGTTAATGAGAAAAAAATTCACGAGAAATCCTCAGATTTTGGAGCTTTTCGGAATTTGGAACTTCGGATAAAGGGCCGTCTACCTGGATTTATGTTTTGATTGGTTTACATCCTATCCCATTTCCAAAATTTTGATTCAATATAGATCACAGTACATGCCTTTGTAGCTTCAAAATTCTTTGAAAAATGGGGGTGCATTGGTGCACCGTGTTGGTATCGATAGATCCAATTCTGTTCATCAGTCAGCATATCTCATCTGTGCAATAGGATTCCAATATCTGCAGTTTGTTATCTCTAACCACATCTGTGTAATATGGACATGTCTTTTTGGTAACACAGCCCATGTCACTTGCTTGGTCCCATGCCCTAATGTATAATGTGATTTTATTTGTGACAATGCTATCAATTTAACAAGGTGATTTTGTCCTTGGGATTTTTTTTTAAAGAGAGGTCGTAAAGGCAGAGGTGCCGAGGGGTCTAGAAAGAGCCTACTTTAACAATGACAGGGGAATGGTCAGTTCTCCCAGTTCAGGGAATTTTCTAGTTTGGTTTAGCTGTGGCAGTCACAAGATGCTGCAGTCCACAAAGGTTCCAAGCTTCAGCAAGTAATTCTTGACTCTCTCTCTCTCTCTGAAATCTCTATGGATGTTGTTCCCTCCTGCTTGTAAGAATCTGTGTTTCAATAAACTTTTTGACAAGGGTTGTGTTTATGGGATGTTACTAGAGTGGAACAGTTCCTTCGTTAAGTTGCTTGATCGGGTCGGTTAGGTTTACCAATAGTTAAGTTACTCTAAATTCAGCTTTCTTCTGTTTGTGTTTCAACTGACGTGTTTAAATAAATTCTGTTTTGCTTAAAGCCGGGTGGTTTGACCAGCTGCAATGTCCACTTCTGCCTTTTAAATAAGAAAAGTTAAGGTCCAGGCTACCTTCTTCATATATTTTGAGGGGCGTCTGGCTTGGCCCATTAAAATAATTTTAAACACGTATTTCTGTGCTGAACGGTATACCACTAACGTGAGCCGAGACCAAAATACAGGGCGACCCACGTGTCTGCGGGTGTGGTTCCATGGTTTCACTTACCCGTGGTCTACTGTGGCACGGACATATAAATGGGAACGTTCCGGAGACAGGGACCAGGAGACTGCTGGGAAGGTACGTTTCCCATTTAAGTGAATGGGTTCACTCCTATCTGCGGTTTCAGGCTTCCACGAAAGATCCTGGAACATTTCCCCCAAGGTTTTGGGAGACTACTGAAAAAATTGATGTTGACTTACATGCTGAACGCAGGCATAAACGTTCAGCTTTTTTTGGCAAAACAGAAACGAGGTCGCCTTATGTACCAGCTCAAATCTACACGCTGCAATCTACAGTACTCTTTATTTTAGATTTTAATTGAAACAATGTCTAAGACGTGGAAATCACAAGGCGATTAAAATTCACATACGCCCATGTTTGGGTATGAGGATTACAATTGTCGCCGGGTCCATTTGGCAAGGGAACATGCAGAAGTGGTGTTGCCATCTCTGAGTTTCTCTGTACGCAGCCAGCCTGCACTTACACAATAAATCGTCCTGAGGCACTTCACTGTAGCGCTGTGACATAAAATACACCACCGTGCAAAACAGGAGATATTTGGTATAAATCCAAGAAGTAAGGTATTACGTACATCTCTCCAAATATTAGCAGTTCAAAGCTTCACACCTTTTCTAATTGGATGATCACAATGGATAACATCAGTTTTCCGGATTAGGCTCAATCGGAAACCTTGTCATCTGCACTGTTAACCTGTCTGTATCAGTTTCACAGTCTCCTTGTGCCCTCCCCATAACATACATTCCCACACAATTTTGGACTGTCAGCAATTCGTGCTACTTTACCCTTCACCCCTTTGCCAAAGTCATTCATTTATTTATAATAAATAGTTCAGCCCCCCAGCACTGATCCTTAGATATTCCTCAAGTCACAGTCTGCCAATTTGAAATTCCCTATTTAGGTCTAATCTCTCAAAGTTTTAATTGGCAAGCTAAGAGCTCTTGGTATTAAGGGTAATATATCTCTTTGAATATGGAAAGATTATTATGAAAGAGACTGCGGGAAATATATCCATACTAAAATAATACTCAACTCCACAATCCCTTATCTTATCATTTTTATGTGAAATCCAAATGGACTAGAATTACTGGTGTTCCTTTATCTATACAATGAGTTATATCTGTAAAAGATTCTAATACATTTGTCAAAGATAACTTTCCTTTTCGAGTCATAGAGACCTTCAGCACAGAGACAAACCCAAGTTGCTCTATGCCGACCAAGATGTCCGTCCATGCTTACCCCATTTCCCTGCAGTTGACCTATATCCTTCTAAGCCTTTCCTGTCCATGTATTTGTCTAAATAGCTTGTGAATACTGTTAATGTGCCCACCTCAACCACTTCCATTGGCAGCTCATTCCACATGCGCACCACCCTCTGTGTAAAAAAGTTGCCCCTCAGGTTCCCTTCTATTCTTTCACCTCTTACCTTAATCCTTGATTCTCCAACCCTGGGAAAAAGACTGAGTGCATTTACCTATCCATGCCTCTCATGACCTTATACATCTCTATGAAGTGCCCCCTCAATCTCCTACACTCTAAAGAAAAATATCCTAGCTTGTCCACCTTCTCCCTATAACTGTGACCATTGAGTCCAGGAAACATTGTTGTAAAATTTCTTTTGCACGTTTTCAAGTTTATTAACATCCTTCCTATAACATGGTGACCAAAACTGAACACAATACTCCAAGTGCGGCCTCACCAATGACCTGTATAACTGCAACATAACTTCCCAGCTTCTATACTTAGTGCCCTGACTGATGAAGGCCAGTGTACTAAAAGCCTTCTTCGTTGCCCGGTCTATCTGGGACCCAACTTTCGGAGAACTGTGAACCTGAACTTCAGAATCCCGCTGTTCCACGCCATTCGTTAAGGCGCTAACATTCAACATGAAACTTCTACCTTGATTTGACTTTGCAAAATGCAAGACCTCACACTTATCTGTATTAAACTCCATTTGCCATTTCTTGGCCCACTTCCCCAGCTGATCAAGGTCCTGTTGCAATTTCTGAAAACCTTCCTCACTGTCCATGATGCCTCCTATTTAAGTGTTATCTCCAAACTTGCTAATCATGCCTCGTATATTCTCATCCAAAATCATTAATATATATAACAAACAGCAATGGGGCCAGCACTGACCCCTGAGGCACTCCAGTAGTCACAGGCCTCCAGTCCGACAAGCATCCTTCCACTATTACCCTCTGCTTCCCACAATGAAGCCAATTTTGTTTCCAATTTGCCAGCTCCCCCTGGATTCCAGGTGATCTAACCTTCCAGAGCAGCCTACCATGTGGAACCTTGTCAAAGGCCTTACTGAAATCCATATAGACTACATCTACTGCCCTGAGTTCATCAACTTTCCTGATCACTTCAGCAAAGAAGTCTAACAAATTAGTGAGGCATAATCTCCCACACACAAAGCCACGATGACGACTCCCAATCAAACCTTGTCTTTCCAAATGCACGTATGTCTCATCGTTCAGAATCTTCTCAAGTAACTTACCCACCAAAACGTCGATTCTCCTTCTCCTTTGATGCTGCCTGACCTGCTGTGCTTTTCCAGCAACACATTTTTAAGCTACCCACCACAGATGTTAGGCTTACTGATCTATAGTTCCCAAGTTTTTGTTTGCAGTCCTTCTTGAATAATGACACAACATTCATTACCCTCCAGTCTTCTGGGACCTCACCTGTGTCTAACAGTGGCGCAAAAATATCAGCCAGGGCCCCCGCAATTACAAATTACCGTTTGTAATTGAATGGCTTAATTTTGGCCTGGACTGAAGTGCGTCTGATGATGACATTTGTATTTATCCAGAGCTGGATAAAATGTCTCCTGAAACTTTCAGTGCCACATCACCCAGGTCTGTTTCTTATGCTATGGAAGCTAACATAAGCATCTGTCATGGGTACATAACCCTTTATATTTGATCTTCCAATCGGTTCTCTATCAAAACAATAGGACACAAATGAAGGACATGAAGCTGATGAATGGCTACCTTCTTAAATTTCCTCAGAGCAAGTGAGGTGTCAGTGTCAGTGTCACTGAACCTGTAGACCATAGACATGAACATAGATTTGCGATTATTAGCTTCGTCAAACAGTACATTTTGAAACAGTGTCAAAGGTCAATTAACCTTAACAAATGCAGGACAACACGCTACTATTTTCTGTTATTGGTGGGTGCTAAGCATGTGCATTTTGGATAGCGTGTGTTTCATGCTGCTTTCAGCTACCTTCAAATATTAATACAAGTCACTTTTTAAGGATGTAAGCATCACCGACAAGGTAGTGGGCAGTGCCTACAGGAGTCTGAGACTGACAGTCAAGAGTACCTTGAGGATCCTGTGACAAGCAGTCAGCAACAACCAGAGGTGCTGAGACAGGCAGGGAGAAGCACCGTGAGGTGCCCAGGACAGGACGTCAGCAGCAGATAAAGGTGCCCAAGACAGGCGGTCAGTGATACATAAACAAACGTAAGTCAGGCAGTCAGCAGCGCCAAGAGGAGCCCAAGTGAGGTAGTCAGCATCAGCAGTAGGAACCTGAAATGGGAGTTCAGCAGTGCCAAGAGAACCTTCAGTCAGCATCATCAAGAGGAGCCTGAAGTGAGCATTCGACAGCATCTTGTCAACCCTGAGACACACAGTCAACAGAACCTGGAAAGGTGCAAGAAATAAAGTCGGCAGCACCGAAAGGACCCTGACAAAGGCATTGAGCAATGCCTTCAGGTGCCTAATACAGACAGTCAACAGAACCCTGAGGATATCAGGACAAGTAGGGAACAATAACAAGAGGAACCTGGGATGAGCAGTCAGCAACAATTGGAAAATATGAGATATAATGTTCACGCCATCTAGAGGATCCTGATATTGGCAGTCAGTGGCTCTACAGAGGACCCTGAGACAGGCAGTGAATGACGCTTAGAGGAGCTCAAGACAGGCTGGTTGTAGTACCCAGGGGATCCTGAGACAGGCAATGAGCAGTGGCTGGAGGAGCCTGAGACTGGCAGTCAGCAGAATGACTTGGCGGCACAGTGGCTCACTGGGTAGCACTACTGCCTCACAGCGCCAGGGACTTGGGTTCAATTCCTACCTTGGGGTGACTGTCTGTGTGGAGTTTGCACATTCTCCCCGTGTCTGCGTGAGTTTCCTCCGGGTGCTCCGGTTTCCTCCCACAGTCCAAAGATGTGCAGGTTAGGTGAATTGGCCATGCTAAATTGCCCATAGTATTCCAGGATGTGTAAGTTAGGTGCATTAGTCAGGGGTAAATGTAGAGTAATAGGGTTGGATAATGGGTTACTCTTCAGAGGGTCAGTGTGGACTTACTGGGTCAAATGGCCTGTTGCCACACTGTACAGATTCTAAACAAAAACAAAACTGAGATGGCCCCTTAGACCGGAAGTCAGCAGAGCCTGGAGGAGCCCAAGTCAGGCAGACAGCCTCACCAAGAGTTAGGCCATCAACAGCATCTACAGGAACCTGAAATAGAAATCCAGCAGCAACTAGGTGACCACAAGACAGGCCAAAATCAGCATGTAGAGGAGTCCAGGGTAGGCAGATGGAACTACATGGAGGGCCCTGAGACAGGCACGGGACTCCACAGTTTAGATTCTGGATGGCAGCAGGGTGAGGATGGAGTGGAGATGGAGGGATGGTGGCAGGGTGAGGATGGAGTGGTGATGGAGGGATGGTGTCAGGGTGAGGATGGAGTGGTGATGGAGGGATGGTGGCAGGGTGAGGATGGAGTGGAGATGGAGGGATGGTGTCAGGGTGAGGATGGAGTGGAGATGGAGGGATGGTGGCAGGGTGAGGATGGAGTGGAGATGGAGGGATGGTGGCAGGGTGAGGATGGAGTGGAGATGGAGGGATGGTGGCAGGGTGAGGATGGAGTGGAGATGGAGGGATGGTGTCAGGGTGAGGATGGAGTGGAGAAGGAGGGATGGTGGCAGGGTGAGGATGGAGTGGAGATGGAGGGATGGTGGCAGGGTGAGGATGGAGTGGAGATGGAGGGATGGTGTCAGGGTGAGGATGGAGTGGAGATGGAGGGATGGTGGCAGGGTGAGGATGGAGTGGAGATGGAGGGATGGTGGCAGGGTGAGGATGGAGTAGAGATGGAGGGATGGTGACAGGGTGAGGATGGAGTGGAGATGGAGGGATGGTGGCAGGGTGAGGATGGAGTAGAGATGGAGGGATGGTGGCAGGGTGAGGATGGAGTAGAGATGGAGGGGTAGGCAATCGCCCCTAACGACCCCCTCCATAGCCCGCAGCCTGGACCTGAACAGTGACTTTTATTTATCATTCTGCGCCATTAATATCTATTCCATGTTAACCTATATTATTCTTCTAATCCGCAACAACGCTGAAAGTATCTATACCGAGGTAAACTGCTCCAAAGATGGTGCCGAGAGTTGACATTACACACTTCTCACTGCATTCAATGAGTGCATGGAACCATAAACGCGATTCAATCCAATTCTGACTTGAAGAGCATGGCCAAAGCATGAGGTAAGATAGATGGGATTTTTAAAAATCTTTCATCGAATATTTAGGTCCTGTCATTGATGCTCAGGGATGATAAAAGTCAACTTCAAAAGTAAAAGCATTAACTGATGCACCAACTTCTGAAAATGGGAATCAGCAATGATTATATAGCTATCAACAATTCAAGAGAGCAAAGAAAGTTACCTCAGAGGACAATGGGGTCTTGATCAGATTGACCAATGGGCTGAGGAGAGGCAGATGGAGTTTAATTTAGATAAATGCAAGGTGCTGCATTTTGCAAAGGCAAGTCAGGGCAGGACTTATACACTTAATGGTAAGGTTCTAGGGAGTGTTACTGAACAAAGAGACCTTGGAGTGCAGGTTCACAGCTCCTTGAAAGTGGAGTCACAGGTAGAAAGGATAGTGAAGGCGGCGTTTGGTATGCTTGCCTTTATTGGTCAAGTATTGAGTACTGGAGTTGAGAGGTCATGTTGCGGCTGTACAGGACATTGGTTAGGCCACTGATGGAATACTGCGTGCAATTCTGGTCTCCTTCCTATCAGAAAGATGTTGTGAAACTTGAAAGTGTTCACAAAAGATTTACAAGGACGTTGTCAGGGTTGGAGGATTTGAGCTACAGGGAGAGGCTGAATAGTTTGGGGCTATTTTCCCTGCAGTTTTGAAGGCTGAGGGGTGACTTTATAGAAGTTTATAAAATCATGAGGAGAATAGAACATAGAACATTACAGCACAGTACAGGCCCTTCGGCCCTCGATGTTGCACCAACCTGTGGAACCAATCTGAAGCCTATCTATCCTATACTATTCCATTTGCATCCATATGTTTATCCAATGACCATTTGAATGCCCATAAAGTTGGCGAGTCTACTACTATTACAGGCAGTGCATTCCATGTCCCTACTCCTCTCTGAGTAAAGAAACTACCTCTGACATCTGTCCTATATCTATCATCCCTCAAATTAAAGCTATGCCCCCTCGTGCTAGTCATCACCACCTGAGGAGAAAGGCTCTCTCCCTATCTAACTCTCTGATTATCTTATAAGTCTCAATTAAGTCACCTCGCAACCTTCTTCTCAATAATGAAAACTGCCTCAAGTCCCTCAACCTTTCCTCAAAAGACCTTCCCTCCAGACCAGGCAACATCCTAGTAAATCTCCTCTGCACCCTTTCCAATGCTCCCACATCCTTCCTCTGCACCCTTTCCAATGCTTCTTTCAGCTAGCCAATTTTTGATCCAAACCACAAAATCACCCTTAATCCAATGCCTCCACATTTTGTAGAATAGCCCACCATGGGGAACCTTATTGAAATCCATATTCACCACATCAATTGCTTTACCCTCGTCCATCTGTTTGGTCACCAGCTCAAAGAATTCAATAAGGTTTGTGAGGCATGACCGACCCTTCACAAAACCATGTTGACTATCTCTAATCAACTTATTTCTTTCTAGATGATTATAAATCCCATCTCTTACAATCCTTTCCAAAACTTTACCCACAACTGAAGTAAGGCTCACTGGTCTATAATTCCCAGGGTTGTCTCTACTCCCCTTCTTGAACAAGGGGACAACATTTGCTATCCTCCAGTCTTCTGGCACTATTCCTGTAGACAATGACAACTTAACGATCAAAGCCAAAGGCTCCACAATATCTTCCCTAGCTTCCCAGAGAATCCTGGGACAAATCCCATTGGGTCCAGGGGACTTACTTATTTTCAGATTTTCCAGAATTGCTAACACCTCCCCCTTGTGAACCTCAATCCCGTTTAGTCTAATAGCCTTTATCTCAGCATTCTCCTTGACAGCATCGTCTTCTTCCAGTGTGAATACTTTTGAAAAATATTCATTTAGCACCTCTCCTATCTCGTCAGACTCCACACACAACATGAATAGATGGATAGGATAAATAGACAGGGTCATTTTCCTGGGGTGTGTGAGTCCAAAACTAGAGGCCATATGTTTAAGGTGAGAGGGGAAAGATTTGAATGTGACCTAAGGGGTAACTTTTTCACTCAGAGGATGGTACGTGTATGGAATGAGTTGCCAGAGGAAGTGGTGGAGGCTGGTACAATTACAACATTTAAAAGGCATTTGGATGGGTATATGAATAGGAAGGGTTTAGAGGGACACGGGCCAGGTGCTGGCAAATGGGTTTATATTATTTTAGGATATCTGGTCAGCGTGGACGAGTTGGACCAAAGGGTCTGTTTCCATACTGTACATCTCTGTAGTTTACGTGGGAATGCTGAAGTGCTCTCTAGATTTCCTTTGCCAAAGGGTCAACTACAAACAGTCCTTAAGTAGACATTTTCTCCTTCACACAAGCAGTAACAGCAGGACAAGTGAAGAAATGTATTAACATTTCTGCCATGAAATGTGATGAACATGCAACTTCACATCAAGATCACAGGAGTGACCGCAGAACTGAAACCATATGTCGCATGGAAACCACAACTAACTGTACAAGCAGGATGTGTCCTATGGGAAAGAAGGTAACAAACAAAATCAGGTTTTCCAATGAAAAACATGGCCAATTATTGTGTCAACTATAAATGTAAAGAAGTATAGGTGAGGAATTACTCTACGGTTGAGGAGTAGGTATCAGCCATCATTTTAACACAGACTGGACCAGTTTCCCTCACTGTTCACAGATGTGATGTGCTATGGAGAAGACATCAGAGCAACTCTTGGCCACCAGAACAAATGTGCCAGAGACAATATTAACTTAAGATCCACAAGCAACTGCCAAATAAATACCTGCATATACCTGAGGACAGAAGAGTAACTGAAACATCTGAGGGAGTCAGTATCTTAGTGGAGAATTCCGTGACATTGTGAAAACCTCAGAATATTCAGTCATCTCAGGAAAAGATAACAACAGATGACGTTCCTAGTATGCATAAAACATCAAAGGGTAAAAGCCAATGAGAAAAATAAACAGATACAGTACTGTGTTGTGTTGGCAACCACACAGGAATCAATGTCCTCTCGAATGTCTTATATTCTGTCTGGCTACAAAAATGATTATAAATATTGTGAATGTTTCCATTACAGGAACTCATGATGTAAAGGAGGAGAGATGCTGTGTTTGTGCAACTATGGTGGACTGTCACTTTAAGAGTCTTATCACGTTATGTAATGCTGACATCATCAGCAATTTTGACCAGGAAATGGCATAGTCTAACTTTGATGCTTTGTAAACTGACACAGTTGCTGTTGACCACTTCGGCTTTCTGATCCTTCTTGGAACTTAACAAAGGCAAGTGCAGTAAAATGGTTATAGCCTTCCTCAAAACTGAATATTGTTAGACAGTGCCAAGTTTATGCGGAAAGCAATGGCAGTTCAAGCATAGGAAGAAATGCCTAATGTAAAGTTATAGTAGAGCTAACCTGTTAAGTTATAGAATAGCACAACAACCAATCACCTCTCTCATGGCTGCTGTCATGGATGCATTGGTGCATAAAGTGGTCATGAGATAATTGCCCTATATAATTCTTCAGACACCGTCTGTGCAAGACAAGTATGTTTTTAAGGCCTTTCGCAGACACAAGAGCAATGTCCAATGCTAAGCATTGTGGGTGTCCGTTAACTTAATTGGCTGGATAACTGGTTTGCGATACAGGGTATTGCACCATGTGAAATTATCATGAAAAATTCTGTCTTTGCCTGAGGTGTAGTGACCCTCAGGCTAAACCACCTTCAGTTGCCTCTCACTAGTGGGAGAGCAGTATGATGGTCCAGTAGGACTATGGTGAATTTATCTGTAACTTATGGATAGAAGAAAGTGAGGACTGCAGATGCTGGAGATCGGAGCTGAAAATGTGTTGCTGGAAAAGCGCAGCAGGTCAGGCAGCATCCAAGGAGAAGGAGAATCGACGTTTCGGGCATGAGCCCTTCTTCAGGAATGAGGAGGGTATGCCAAGCAGGCTAAGATAAAAGGTAGAGAGGAGGGACTTGGGGGAGGGGCTTTGGGAATGCGATAGGTGGAAGGAGGTTAAGGTGAGGGTGATAGGCCGGAGAGGGGGTGGGGGCGGAGAGGTCGGGAAGAAGATTGCAGGTCAAGAAGGCGGTGCTGAGTCCGAGGGTTGGGACAGAGAAAAGGTGGGGGGAGGGGAAATGAGGAAAGTGGAGAAATCTGCATTCATCCCTTGTGGCTGGAGGGTTCCGAGGCGGAAGATGAGGCGCTCTTCCTACAAGCGTCGTGGTGCCATGGTCTGGCGATGGAGGAGGACAAGGACCTGCATGTCCTTGGTGGAGTGGGAGGGGGAGTTAAAGTGTTTAGCCATGGGGTGGTTGGGTTGGTTGGTGCGGGTGTCCCAGAGGTGTTCTCTGAAACGTTCTGCAATCTCCACTCCTGGCACCTTCCCCTGCAACGGCACGAAATGCAAAACTTGCGCCCACACCTCCCCCCTTACCTCCCTCCAAGGCCCCAAGGGATCCTTCCATACCTGTCACAAGTTCACCTGCATCTCCACACCCATCATTTACTGCATCCGCTGCACCCGATGTGGCCTCCTCTATATTGGGGAGACAGGCCACCTACTTACGGAACATTTCAGAGAACACTTCTGGAACACCCGCACCAACCAACCCAACCACCCCGTGGCTGAACACTTTAACTCCCCTCTCACTCCGTCAAGGACATGCAGGTCCTTGGCCTCTTCCATCGCCAGACCATGGCAACACGCCGCCTGGAGGAAGAGCGCCTCATCTTCCGTCTAGGAACCCTCCAACCACAAGAGATGAATGCAGATTTCTTCACCTTCCTCATTTCCCCTCCCCCCACCTTATCTCTGCCCCAACCCTCGGACCCAGCACCGCCTTCTTGACCTGCAATCTTCTTCCCAACCTCTCCGCCCCCACCCCCACTCCGGCCTATCACCCTCACCTTGACCTCCTTCCACCTATCGTCTTCCCAACGCCCCTCCCCCAAGTCCCTCCTCCCTACCTTTTATCTTAGCCTGCTGGACACACCCTCCTCATTCCTGAAGAAGGGCTCATGCCCGAAACGTCAATTCTCCTGCTCCTTGGATGCTGCCTGACTGATGCATAGAACCCAGGAATACAAATGTCAACTGAATATAAATTAAGTAATAAAGTCACAAATAAGTAAGTAAGTACTTCTTGTTAGTTTTTACTGAATTCTGATAATAATACCAAATATTCAAAGTGAGGCCATTCAGTCAGCCTGGCACTAGTCAGCCTTTGCCCTGAACTAGTTTGGTTTGAAGCTACAGCTGAGACTGATTTTTGGAGTAGTTAATTTACTGTGCTGCATTAACATCCCCATTATTTATGGAAGCCGTTCATGTTCAGCTGGATGGAACATATGCATCTTTCACATGTGATCCTCCTTCCACCTTACAAGCTGGAGCTGAAAGAGGACTCATAACGCTGGCCTGTAGCAGCAGAACTGCAGCTCCAAGATTGCTTGAAATTGGGGGATTGGACCATACTCAAGAACCCAACAGACAACTTAGATGAGTATGCCATCGCCTTCACGAATTTCAGTAGCACATGCATGGAGGACCTTGTGCTGAAGAAGTTAATCTGGGTGTTCCCAACCAGAAACCTTGAATGAACTGGGAAATTCACTTCCAACTGAAGAATTGACGTTGGAGACAGTCCAGAGGAGGTTTACTAGATTGATCCCAGAGGTGAGGGGTTTGTCGGATGAAGAGAGATTGAACAGTTTAGACCTATACTGTCTGGAACCTAGAAGAATGAGGGGAGATCAAAATGAGGTATTCAAGATAAAGGTTATGGATAAAATAGACACGAAGTGGATGCTTCCTCTTATGGGGCATTCTAGGATGAGCGATCATAGTCTTAGGATAAGGAGTAGCAAATTTAACACCAAGTTGAGGAGAAACTACTTCTCCCAAGGGTGGTGTGTCTGGACTTTGCTACACCAAAGTGCGATGGATACTGGGGAAATGCATAAATTTATGGAGGAGTTAGACAAGTTTTTACTTTGAAGGGATACAGACAGAAGGTAGGAAGATGGAGGTGAGGAGCGTAACAGTCATGATTGAGTGGCAGAGCAGACTTGATGGGCTAAATGGCTTAATTCTGTTCCTACGTCTATGGACTTATGGACTTAAACTATTCAACAATATCAGGTACAGTAGATAGTCCATATATTTCCAGCAAATTAATGGCATAAGATAAGGATGCATGGTGTTACAGGTAATATATTAGCATGTCTGAAGGATTGGTTAACTAACAGGAAGCTAAGAGTGGAGATAAATGAGTGTTATTCTGGTTGGCAACCAGTAACTACTGGTGTGCCTCAGGGTTCGGTGTTAGGGCAACAATTATACACAATTTATGTCGATGATTTGGATTTGGGGAACCACATGTAGTGTGGCAAAGTTTGTAAATTACATTAAGATGAGTGGCAGAGCAAAGTGTGCACAGAACTGTGTAACTTTGCAGAGGAACATAGATATTTTGAGTGAGTGGGCAAAGGTCTGGCAAATGGAATACAATGTTAATAAATGTGAGGTCATCCATTTTGGTGGGAGTAACAGTAACAAGGATTATTACTTGAATGGTAATAACCGTTTAAAGGTTAAGAAAATAACCAATTGTAAATCAGAACATTACACTGACTAAGCTCCCAATATTCAGATCCATCATAATATTACTGACAAAATATATCCCTGCATCTTTACCCTGGCCTTTAATGCTGCTGTGTAGAGGGATCTGGGTGTCCTTGTGCATGAATCACAGAAGGTTGGTCTGCAGGTACAACAAGTAATTAGGAAGGCAACGGAATTTTGTCCTTCATCACTAAAGGGATTAAGTTTAAAAGTAGGCATGTTATGTTGGAGCTGTATCGGGTGCTGGTGAGGCCACACCTGAAGAGTTGTGTGCAGATTTGGTCTCCTTACTTGAGAAAGGATATATTGGCGGGGGAGCAGAGGAGGTTCACTGGGTTGATTCTGGAGTTGAGAAGGTTGGTTTATGAGGAGAGACTGAGTAGATTGGGATTATACTCATTGGAATTCAGAAGAGTGATGGGGGATCTCATGAAATCTCTAAAATTATGAAGGGAATCGATAAGATAGAAATAGACTGGATGGTTCCACTGGCAGGTGAGACTAGGACAAGAGGGGATGGCCTCAAGATTAGAGGAAGCAGGTTTAGAATTGAACTGAGGAGGAACTTCTTCACCCAGAGAATCAATGGAATTCCTTGACCAGGGAAGTTGACGCTACTTCAGTAAAATTTTTAAAGCTAAGTTAGATTTCTTTTTGAACAGTAAAGTAATTAAATGATATGGTGAGGGTGCAGGTAAGTGGAGCTGAGTCAGGCTCAAAGGGCCAAAAGGCCTACTCCTGCTCCTCGTCCTTCTGCTCTTATATGAATATCTTCTATCATGTTCAACATTAGCTACTTTCTTACACCAAGCCCTTCATTAACTTCAATTCTTAATTTCAATTTTCTTCTCTCAAATCCATAAGCAATTAAAGGCCAGGTTAAAGATGTAGCGATATATTTTGTCAGTAATGTTCAGATGTGTCTGAATATCAGGAGCTTGGTCAGTGTAGGGTTCTGGTTTACAACTGGTTATTCTCCTGATCTTTAAGCCGTTCAAATCACTGCCAGATCTCTGGTACTCTATTTATCCATGGGGATGTGAATGAAGAGACGGTAGATAAGTGTCTAAGGGTAAAAGAATCTCTGTTTTTGTACAAAAAAGTAATTATAATGCAAGAAATGGATAACTCAGTAAAAATCTAAGAAGTCAATGCAATGAATACACAGTAACATACTAGTACTTAGAAATACACAATGAAAAGATATTACCACTATTAGACATGATTTGCTGACACAGAGAAAAACAAACAATGTTTAAATTTATACTTTTAACCAGAATTCCTCCCAATAGGGTCCCAATGTACTGGCACCACCCACCTTCCCTTCTCTGCCAGCTAGGTCTTACCATCCAGAACTCGGTTTTGAAGTCCCAATGGTCATTCTGGTTTGCTGTACTGGATGAAAACTCCAGACTGCGTAGGATTTCTCCCAAGTTGGACGTATCCGGTGAGTACCCGATTTCCTTCCCTCTTGATGTGTTTTGTGAATGGGTTTCCACCTCAGTTTGTGACTGAGGACTTACGGCTTCAGTGGAGTTGGTGATTGATTGGATTTGTCGGGTTCTGGCTCAGATGGCCGATAGTTGAAGTTCTTGCTGTCGATGCTCTCAAATAAGAGTAGAAGTGTGTTCGGCTAGGTCAGTTTTGCATCTCTTGGTTGGCTTTCCCACTCTTGAATGTTCCAATGAGGCCCTTGGTTCTGCTTCCCTGATCTTGGTTCAGGATCCATGGTTCTTGGTTTCGAGGCTGTTCTCCTCTGAGGCTAATTGGCTTTCGGGTTATTAGAGTATGTGCGAACGTCAAGTGTTTCTATAGTCCCCATACTTTCTGCGCTGTCTTGCCCCAGGTGTTAAAGTTGACACGGACTAGGGTCTGATGGTTTCAGTTGCTTGTTCAGAGATTGGGATTCAGAGATTGGGATTCGGGGCTGAATGATACTCCCAAACAGCAACCTCCATTCCCAGGCCTGCTGTTTGCGTTGTGTGTGTTTACCACAGACTGAATCCAGCTGTCCCATCTCTTTTAAAAGTTTTGTGCTCTACTCAAGTATCCAGTGTTTTGTCTGTAAGTTTTGATATTTGGGGATTTTTGCTCACTCTTACATCATGGAGATCATGGTGTGATTCGTAGCTTAGTGAAAACGTAAATGCGTGAAAAGCAACTTCATTCTTCCAATATATAACAGTGTGAAAGGCTGCACCCCCTAAAGGTGTATTTATTGCCATGCTGGACGATCCCATTTCTTGCTCTATTCAAAGCAGCAACTGCACGTTCACTCTTTGATGATTAGATGTATTCACCACCTTTGGTGGACTGTGAAGAACCAAGTGCTGAGTCCTCAACAAGAGACAGTCACTTTGTATCTAGTTGAATAGCTGGAGGTGGGAAAGCAAAGAGCACAGGGTTGGCAGCGGTGGTAAGAATCAGGTGGAATCAGGCCCAAATATCAGACATGAGAGTTCTGTTTGCTAATGAGGGAGTATCAGGACTATGATGCATTGAGCAGGCTGAAAGCTGCTGATGTGGTTGAGAGATGTCACTTGAAAGTCTTTCAGTGACAACGCTTATCTATTTGATTGCACAACACCAGGTTATAATCCAACAGGTTTATTTGGAAGCACTAGCTTTCGGGGCACTGTTCCTTCCTCAGGTGGTTGTGTCGCAGGACCATAGGACACAGAATCTAGAGCAAAAGATTACAGTGACGAGAGTTGGATTCCTCTACAGTGTGGAAACAGGCCTTCCAGCCCCAACAAGCCCACACCAAACCTCCGAAGAGCAACCCACCCAGACCCATTCTCCTACCCTCTATTTATCCATGACTAATGCCGCTAACCTACTCATCCCTGAACACTGTCAGCAATTTATCATGGCCAATTCATCTAACCTGCACATCTTTGGACTGTGGGAGGAACCTCACACAAACACAGGGAGAATGTGTAAACTCCACATGGACTGTTGCCTGAGGCTCGAATCAAACCCAGGCAAACCAGTGCTAACCACTCTTCCACATTGATACATTGAACAAACCTAGATAGTTAAGTTTTTCATCTTTTAGAATAGGTTTGTTGGTTTCAGATCTTTAATATTTAAATCCCAGAACTTCTTTTAAGTCACATTCTCGAGATAACTTAAGGTTTTCTAACAAAAGGTGACATCTTGGCTCAGACAATGCCTTAAAGGCATGAGGCTAGAGTCTGTCTGTATCCCAATCTTGAGTCAGACTGGCTCTTTTTCCAAAGTGGAATTTACAAAATATTACATGAATCGACAGCCTGCATTGACAGCTTGCAAGTTCTGCATTTTTTGAGCAAAATAGAACATCTCTGCAAATATAAATTCACCCCCATTGATGTATATATTTGTGTGCGTGCAGGAGAGAGATAGTGTGTTTGTGTGTGTGTGTGTGTGTGTGTGTGTGTATGGGTGTAGTGCAGTGGTGTGATGTGAACCCAAGGTCCTGGTTGAGGCCAGCCCCATGGGTTCTGAACTTGGCTATCAGCCTCTGCTCAGCCACTTTGCGTTGTTGCCTATCCCGCAGTCCGCCTTGGAGGATGGTCACCCGAAGGTTCGAGGCTGAATGTCCCTGACTGCTGAAGTGGTCCTCGACTGGGAGGGAAGGCCCCTGCCTGGTGATTGTTGTGCGGTGTCCATTCATCCGTTGTCGTAGTATCTGCTTGATCTCACCTGGTGCTGTGTGAGTTTTAGCTTTGCCCACCCCAGTCCAATACCGTCCCCTACAAGTCATATCTATTTGATGTCACTGAGCCTCACCTGTAACTGCAATCAAATCCTTGGTCCATAATCTAAAAATTAGTCTCTGTTACCCTCTGCTGTCATTCTCTTATCAAGGTGCATCTTGAGGATTACCTGGCTCACTAGATAAACAGGACAGTTCTCCTCCTTTCAGCCTCTTTCTCCAATGTGTGCAGTACAACACCCAAGAAAGCATGAGACCTGTTTTTTGCAATTTAATTTATTATTCTGAACATTGCACCAAAGACTTCTGGCAGGTGCTGTGTAATGAATGCAGCTTCCTCTGGCAAAGGATCAGCAGTACGTATATCATGCTATTCATTCCATCCGCAGGACCCCTGCTTAATTTGTAGCACGTCAGTGGGCTGGAGGCTGTAAACATGGAGATAAAAAATCACTCAAACATTTCCCTGCTCTTGCTTCAACAGGAAAGTATGTAGAGTGTAGGATTTAGGATGCAGCCATGGCCCTGTGCTTGATATTGGGTCTAATGTGGGCTTTCTTTTTTGAATAGCATAAGCTTTAGGTCAAGAATGTCATAATAATTCATATTTCTAACTCTCCACTGCGACAATTAAATTCACGCTAAACTTCAATGAATAACACAGAGTCAAATGTAAACCACAGAATCACAAAATCGCATTCGTTCTTTGCTAAGTAGCTTATTATTTTCTAACCCTATTATTGCATGCGAAATGAATTTGATGTAGGTATTAACTACCCCTATTGTACATAGAATCAGAAAATCATACAACAATGACATCATGGTTGGCATAGAAATGATTCATATCAAAGGTTACCTGTTCCTGTGGTGTACGTTTCTGAGTTCTAACACAGAAGGATGCCATTTAGCCTGCTGTGCCTGTGTAAGAGCTATCTAATTAGTCCCAGTCTTTCCTCGTGCACTTGCAATTTCTGTTGTGTTGTATTGTGAGGTAATTTTTATCTCTTCCTGATTTTTTTAGGTTTTTTCAACAATATAGTTTTAACTCGCATATAGTATGCTTGACTGCTAATGTTATTATGTTTAACCTTTCCCGAGACTATTTCCTCTTCTGAGAAACAAGAATTGTCTCCAACTTGTCAATGATAAGCCTTTCTAAACTGTGGACAAGAATTTTTAGCATTTACAAAGGATCTCAAAATTGCAGAATTCTGTTATCTCTGACTGTAATCGCTTTCTCAAACACATTCCAGTAAAATGTCCTTTTGTTGTCACTCGAGACTATAATGTTTGCAATAGGTATATCTCCAATTTACGATGCAGGGGCAAATTATTGCAGATGCGGAAATGTGTATTGAAAACAAAAATTGCTGGAAATCACAGCCAATCAGGCAGCATCTGTGGAGAAGAGGGCTAGTTAACCTTTCAAGTCTAGGTGCTCTGATGAAGAGTTATCAAGACTCAAAACATGTTTGTACTCTCTCTACAGTCGCTGCCTGACATGAATTGAATTGAATTGAATTTATTGTCACGTGTACTGAGGCACAGTGAAAAGCTTTGTCTTGTGAGCAATACAGGCAGATCGAAGAGTTAAGTAACATCGATAGTAAATAATAGGTAAACAGTGGCAAAAACAAAAGCAGAGGTACATTCGAATGTTAATAGTTTGTAAGTTCATTCAGTATTCTAACAACAGGAGGGTAGAAACTGTTACAATACTGGCTGGTGGGTGTGTTCAAGCTTCTGTACCTTCTCCCCGATGGTAGAGGTTGTAGAAAAACATTGCCAGGGTGGGATGGATCTTTGAGAATGCTGGCGGCCTTTCCTTGACAGCGGGCCTGGTAGATGGATTCTATAGATGGGAGGTTGGCCTTTGTGATTGTCCAGGCCACTTCACCACTCTCTGTAACCAACTGTGATTTCCAGCATTATTTTGTTTACTCCAATTTGTAATCCTACAAAGAAGAAAAGTTCTAATGTTTTGCCTGCGAATACCCATAGCCACACAAACGAATCCATTCTCTAGGACTAAACTCTAAATGAATTGCACTCAGCCTGCCACTAACTCACATTGGATGCATGCAGAGATCATTTAATTCTCCTCAGACCTGTGCCATTTTTCCTCTATGCCACTGTTTGAATATTTCCAGTTAAGTTTCTGTCCCTGTCCCAGAATAAAATCGGAAACAGTCAGGATCAAAATCGCACTTGTCTTCCTCTGCGACTTTAATTTTATTGCACAACATCTTTACATCAAGTTCCAGATCTCTCAAGTCCTTAATACAATCTCTCACATTATATTTCTCCAAATATTCACCCTCTCCTGTGTCATTACTCCTGTGTTGATGCCTCTACTACTTTTGAGTTAAGATTAGATTACTTACAGTGAGGAAACAGGCCCTTCGGCCCAACAAGTCCACACCGACCCGCCGAAGCGCAACCCACCCATACCCCTACATTTACCCCTTACCTAACACTACGGGCAATTTAGCATGGCCAATTCACCCGACCTGCACATCTTTGGACTGTGGGAGGAAACCGGAGCACCCGGAGGAAACCCACGCAGACACAGGGAGAACGTGCAAATTCCACACAGTTAGTCGCCTGAGACGGGAATTGAACCCAGATCTCTGGTGCTGTGAGGCAGCAGCGCTAACCACTGTGCCACCGCGCCGCCCACTAGTTGTCAGATTGTTTGCATATAAATGAAGATCCGAAAGACCAATTTCAACCTGCTCCATCAAATTGGACTTCACAGTGAGGGATAGGTGCATGGAATGTAAGGAATGACCATTGTCATAAAAATGATTTCTAAAACTTCAGTGCGACTAGGAAGAACAAATGAGTTTGTTTGATTCCACAGATCTCCCAGTCAGGTTTCCTTACCCTTTTTGCCGCTTCCTTCCAGTTACCTGAAGCTTATCTCAGGCTCCCTGCACTTGACTAGAGAGTGTAACGTGTTTTGGTTCCTTATTGTGGAACAGGTGAAGATCAAGAGTAAATATAGCCACTTCTGAGGAACACAGGGTAAAAGTAACAAAAGAAGACATGCTGAAACAATGTCTTAATGAACATTTTCCGCATTTATCTTTTAGTCGATGTCATGAGGAAATTCCTCAATAGCTACACTGTGTCCAGGAAATGCAAGGGAAATCACAAGGTAAAGGAAAAGAAGCAGGTAGTTTGAAGTTCTTGAGAAGATTTGTAGCTCAGGTTGTGGATGAGGTTGTCATCTTGCTCGCTGAGCTGGTAAATCTGTTCACAGGCGTTTTATCACCATGCGAGGTAATATCATCAGTGGGCCTCTGGTGAAGAGTTGGCGATCTGTCCTACTTGCTATCAATGTGTCCCGGTTTGCTGAGGTGGGTGGTATCATTTCTGGTTTTTTTTCTTAGTGGTTGCAGTAAGGGGTCATGTTTGTTAAAGGAGTTCCAGGTTGAATGTCAGGCCTCCAGGAATTCCCGTGCACGTCTTTGTTTTGGCTCGTCCTAGGATGGATACGTGGTCCCAGCTGAATTAGTATCCATCTTTGTCTGTGTGCATGGACGCAAGTGATAGTTGATCATGTCTCTTGGTAGCTAGTTGGGGTTCATGTCACCTAGTTTTCTTCTGGTTTGCCCTATGCAATGCTTGTGGCAGTTTTTACATGGTATTTTATATATAACATCAGTTCTGTTAGTCACCTGCATGGGAATTCCTGGAGGCTTGGCACTCAGCCCGGAACTCCATTAACAAACATATAGAGTTGAAACCCACATGGCAGCCACTAAGAAACAAAACCAGAATTGATGCCACACTCCTCAGCAAACCAGGACACGTAAATAGCAACCAGGACAGATGAAGGGCTTCTGCCCGAAACATTGATTTTCCTGCTCCTCGGACGCTGCCTGACCTGCTGTGCTTTTCCAGCACCATTATAATCTTGACTCTAGTCTCCAGCATCTGCTGTACCCACTTTTGCCTTCTCGAAATGTGACATGATTTCCTCAGGATCCTATCGTAAATCAAACCATTTTCAGTTGCTTCATCAATGACCTTCCTTCTGTCATGAAGTCAGAAGTGGGGAGGTTCACTGATGATAATGAGGATTGCAGGTACTAGAGAGTCAGAGGTTATAAGGTGTGGTACAAGAGAAGGCACAGCAGGACAGGCAGCGACTTTAATTTTATTGCACAACATCTTTACATCAAGTTCCAGATCTCTCAAGTCCTTAATACAATCTCTCACATTATATTTCTCCAAATATTCACCCTCTCCTGTGTCATTACTCCTGTGTTGATGCCTCTACTACTTTTGAGTTAAGATTAGATTACTTACAGTGAGGAAACAGGCCCTTCGGCCCAACAAGTCCACACCGACCCGCCGAAGCGCAACCCACCCATACCCCTACATTTACCCCTTACCTAACACTACGGGCAATTTAGCATGGCCAATTCACCCGACCTGCACATCTTTGGACTGTGGGAGGAAACCGGAGCACCCGGAGGAAACCCACGCAGACACAGGGAGAACGTGCAAATTCCACACAGTTAGTCGCCTGAGACGGGAATTGAACCCAGATCTCTGGTGCTGTGAGGCAGCAGCGCTAACCACTGTGCCACCGCGCCGCCCACTAGTTGTCAGATTGTTTGCATATAAATGAAGATCCGAAAGACCAATTTCAACCTGCTCCATCAAATTGGACTTCACAGTGAGGGATAGGTGCATGGAATGTAAGGAATGACCATTGTCATAAAAATGATTTCTAAAACTTCAGTGCGACTAGGAAGAACAAATGAGTTTGTTTGATTCCACAGATCTCCCAGTCAGGTTTCCTTACCCTTTTTGCCGCTTCCTTCCAGTTACCTGAAGCTTATCTCAGGCTCCCTGCACTTGACTAGAGAGTGTAACGTGTTTTGGTTCCTTATTGTGGAACAGGTGAAGATCAAGAGTAAATATAGCCACTTCTGAGGAACACAGGGTAAAAGTAACAAAAGAAGACATGCTGAAACAATGTCTTAATGAACATTTTCCGCATTTATCTTTTAGTCGATGTCATGAGGAAATTCCTCAATAGCTACACTGTGTCCAGGAAATGCAAGGGAAATCACAAGGTAAAGGAAAAGAAGCAGGTAGTTTGAAGTTCTTGAGAAGATTTGTAGCTCAGGTTGTGGATGAGGTTGTCATCTTGCTCGCTGAGCTGGTAAATCTGTTCACAGGCGTTTTATCACCATGCGAGGTAATATCATCAGTGGGCCTCTGGTGAAGAGTTGGCGATCTGTCCTACTTGCTATCAATGTGTCCCGGTTTGCTGAGGTGGGTGGTATCATTTCTGGTTTTTTTTCTTAGTGGTTGCAGTAAGGGGTCATGTTTGTTAAAGGAGTTCCAGGTTGAATGTCAGGCCTCCAGGAATTCCCGTGCACGTCTTTGTTTTGGCTCGTCCTAGGATGGATACGTGGTCCCAGCTGAATTAGTATCCATCTTTGTCTGTGTGCATGGACGCAAGTGATAGTTGATCATGTCTCTTGGTAGCTAGTTGGGGTTCATGTCACCTAGTTTTCTTCTGGTTTGCCCTATGCAATGCTTGTGGCAGTTTTTACATGGTATTTTATATATAACATCAGTTCTGTTAGTCACCTGCATGGGAATTCCTGGAGGCTTGGCACTCAGCCCGGAACTCCATTAACAAACATATAGAGTTGAAACCCACATAGCAGCCACTAAGAAACAAAACCAGAATTGATGCCACACGCCTCAGCAAACCAGGACTCGTAAATAGCAACCAGGACAGATGAAGGGCTGATGAAGGGCTTCTGCCCGAAACATTGATTTTCCTGCTCCTCGGACGCTGCCTGACCTGCTGTGCTTTTCCAGCACCATTATAATCTTGACTCTAGTCTCCAGCATCTGCTGTACCCACTTTTGCCTTCTCGAAATGTGACATGATTTCCTCAGGATCCTATCGTAAATCAAACCATTTTCAGTTGCTTCATCAATGACCTTCCTTCTGTCATGAAGTCAGAAGTGGGGAGGTTCACTGATGATAATGAGGATTGCAGGTACTAGAGAGTCAGAGGTTATAAGGTGTGGTACAAGAGAAGGCACAGCAGGACAGGCAGCGTCCGAGGAGCAAGAGAGTGGACGTTTTGAGCATAATCCTTCAGGACTGTAGACGGGGAAGGGGGCTGGGAAATAAATGGGGGGGTTGGGGCTGGGGAAAGGTAGATGGGATGGCAATGGGGGGGTGCGGGTAGGAGGTGATTGTGATTGGTCGGTGGGAAGTATGGAGTGATAGGTGGGAAGGAAGATGGACAGGTAGGTCAGATCAAGAGGTTGGTGCTGAGTCGGAAGGTTGGATCTGGGATGGGGTGGGGGTTGGGGAGATTTGGAAACTGGGGGCCGTGTGGTTGTTGGCTCCCAAGGTGGAAGATGAGGTGTTCTTCCTTCAGTTTGTGGGTGGCAAGTTTCGGCAGTGGAGGAAGCCCAGAATGGACATCGGGGGAGTGGTGTGGGGGGTGGGGGTGGTGGGGGGGGGTGAGTTGAAATGGATGGCCACCGGAAGGTGGGATCGTTTGTTGCATATGGACCAGAGATGTTCCCCTGAACTGTTCCGTGAGTTTGCACTAATGATTGCAATGTTAAGTACCATTTGCAAACCATGAGGGACTGAAGCCATCCATGTCTGCAAGCAACAAGGCTTGAGCAATATTCAACTCTGGGCTGATAACTGACTAATGTCTGGAGCAACAGGGTGATATAGGTTCTGCTGACTTAGTTTTATTTCAAAACGTGCTTTATTCATGAAAAGATCTTTATAGAAAGAGTCATAAATGCAGTTCAGTTCTTATGGTAGCATATCAAGGGAACAATCAAACATTGGAGTTTGACTTCATCCAAACAAACCAATGGCATCTCTTACTTGAACCAGACTATACTTACATGCATTTGAGGTTCCAGCAGGGTCCAATAACTGAACGGTCCGCCATTTAACTTCAGCAGGAAGACATCAGACACTGGTCTTTGCCCAATGCACCTTGCTGGCATTTGCCCCAAGCTTCATGTCCTTCAGTACATAGTCCTGGAACTTGGATTGTGCCACTCTGCAACACTCGGAACACCAAAGAGCAAGTCTTTCGCCAAGTTGATTGTCCTCCAAGTGCAGCTGATGTTTGTTTCAGTGTGCGTCCCGGGGAACCGACTTTAGAGCACAGAGCCCAGCGTCACAGAGCTGTTTGGGACGAACTTCGACAAAAATCACTGCATCTTTCTCCAGACTTCCTTTGCAAAGGCACATTCCAGAAGGAGATGTGTGACAGTCTCAACATCCCCCCACAGCTGCTTCGAGGTGCTTACCGATCGGACGTACAAGTAGGATCACAGAGGGAGTGCTCTTCTCACCATCAGCTAAGCAATGTCTTGGTGCTTGTTGGAACATTCTGGGGGTGAGGCATTCTGCTGAATGACTTCTACAGTAAGCTCAGGGAGCAACACGTGGGGATTCACCATCCCCCCGTTTTTGCAGGGTCTCAAGGACCCTACGTGCTGACCACTTCCCAATGGACTTGTGGTCAAAGGTGCTTTTCTTTGCAAATTTCTCCCTGAAGAAGAGGTGATGCAGAATGGTCCAATTACTTGGAGCAGTCTACTGCAGCAAGGCCAGTACCATTCTTCACAACACCGAGAACAGTGCTTGTTTCAGACACCTCTATGGGGCTGTTGACTGTGTATCTCGGGTCCCTTTAAGTGATGCTGACCGCCTGTTTCATTCTCCTCTAGGTTACACTGTCTACCTGTCCTGGCCTCCTCAAGGCTCTGACTGACTGTCCTGTCCTTCTCTAGGTGCTGCTGACTGCCTGACTCGACCACTCCTGGGTGCTGCTGATAGTCTATTGTTCTTGTGGGTGATGCTGACTGTCCATTTTGAGCTTCTCTAATCACTCTGGTTGCCTCCCTCAGTCTCCTCTAGTTTTTGCTGACAGTCTATCACAGGATCATTTAGCTGCCAGCTTGGAGGTCATCGACATGTTGCTGACTGCCAGTCTCGGCCTCCTCTCGGCATTACTGACAGCCTGTCTCAGACTCTGTATGGAGATGTTGACTGCTTGTTTCAGTTTCCCTTAGGTAATGCTGTCTGCCTGCCTCAGGTGGTGTTGAATATGTGTGTTTGAGGAAGAAAAATGAACAACACACTGAAGAAGTCTGGAAACCAAATGACAAGAAGAAAATATGCATTATACAAAAAGGGCATGGATTCATACCTAATCATTAGAAAAGCCTAGACTCATTTTGAAGAGGAGCTGTATTTAAACATACTGGCCATTGCTGAACAGCAAACCAGGAGGTGGGTAATGGTTTCATTGATACCTGAAAGTGTGTATAGAATCCTTGCAGTGTGCAAATAGGCCCTTGGGCCGAACAAGTCCACACTGACCCTCAGAAGAGTACCCCCTCATCCTACATTTACCCCTGGCTAATGTATCTAACCTACACATCCTTGAAAACTATGGACAATTTCGCATGGCCAATTCAGCTAACCTGCACACCTTTGAATTATGGGAGGAAACCAGTGCACCTGAAGGAAACCCACCCAGACACGGGGAGAATGTGCAAACTCTACACAGACAGTCACCTGAGGCTGGACTTGAACCTGGGTACCTGGCACTGTGAGGCTGCAGTGCTAACCACTGAGCCACCGTGCCACCATGCCACCAAGCAGCTAAGTCACTGTGCGCTGCAACCCTTAAAGTTAGAGTGCAGGTTTCTTGAAAATAGAGTCGCAAGTAGATAGGATGTCGAAGAAAGTGTTTGGTCTGCTTGCCTTTAATGGTCAGTGCATTGAGTATAAGAAGTCATGTTGTGGCTGTACAGGACATTGGTTAGGCCACTTATGGAGTGCTGTGTGCAATTCTGGCCTCCCTGCTGTAGGAAAGATGCTGTGAAACGTCAAAGGGTTCAGAAAAGATTTACATGGATGTTACCAGGGTTGGAGGGTTTGAGCTATATAGGGAGACATTGAATAAGCTGGGGCTATTTTCCCTGGAATGTCGGAGGCAGAAGCATGACATTATCGATGTTTATAAAATCATGAGCAGCATGGACATGGTGAATGGACAAGGTCTTTTCCCCGTGTGGTGAGGGAGGGCATAGGTTTAAGGTGAGAGGGCAAAGATTTAAAAGGGACCAAAGGGGCCTTCAATTAAGTGCTCAAGCTGACTTGATGGTCCGAATAATCTCATTCTCCTCTAATACCTTACAGTCTTATGGTTACTCCATCATAGAATTCCCACAGTGTGGAAACGCTGTTTGCCCCAGCGAGTCAACATCAACCCTCTAAATCAACCCACCCAGACATACCCCTTACTCTATCCCCATAACCCTGCTTTTCCCATGGCTAACCCACCTAGCCTGCACATCCTTGGACACAATGGGCAATTTAGCTTATCTAGTCACCTAACCTGCACATTTAATGGTATGCATTTAAGGTGAGACATAGAAAGTTCAAAAGGAGATATAAGGGGCAGGGTTTTCTTACACAGGAGCCTGGGACACCCTGCCAGTGGTGGTGGTGGTGAAGGCAAATCCAAAAAGAATGTTTCAGGGGCTTTCAGATAAACACATGAATATTCAAGGAGTGAAGGGATATGGACCCCAGGCAGGCAGAAGAGATTAGCTTAATTTGATGTCATGTTTGACACAACTTCATGGCCTGAGGGGCCTGTTCCTGTATTGTCCACATCTATGTTCTTTGGACTGTGGGAGGAATCTGGAGCACCCTGAGGAAACCACCACTCCCCACCCTGCTGCACAGACACACACAGACACACACACACACACACACACGGACACACAGACACACAAAGACACAGACATGCACATGCACACACAGACTGTCACCCATGGGTGGAATCAAATCTGGGTCTGGGCTCTGTAAGGCAGCAGTGCTAATCACTGAACCACCATGCCATCCCTGTCTTTACCAGCTGCAAAGATAAAAGTAAGACACCCATTTTAATCTCACTTTCCAGCATCTGTACCCTTGCAGATTACAACATTTCAGGTACAGATCCAGGATCGTTTTAAACAAACTGAGAGTTTCTGTCTGTACCACCAAGCTGGGCACTGAGTTCCTCACACCCTGATACCCTCCACTCTGTGGGTGAAAATGTTTTCCTTAAGTTCACTCTGATTCTTCCCCCAGTCATCTTAATTCTGTGATTGACCTTGGTAATTGATCTTTCTGCTATGAGAAATATGCCATTTCTCTTCAATCTATCTAATAAGTTTGTACATTTCAATTAAGTCATCATCAGCTTCCTGTTCTAAGGAAAATAAAATCTTAGTCTAACAAATCGTTCCTCACAGCTGCAAGCCCTGGCAACTTTCTTCTGAATCCCATCTGTAATCTTTCCAGAACAACGTCACTCTTCCTGCAAGGTGGAGATGAGAAATTTAGTCAAACTTCCACTTCTGGTCTACCCAGCATTTTACACAGTTCCAACATTATGCATTCTATACATAATCAAAAAAAGGAATCTATTCCAAGGGTTGCTGTTGCCACTTATCTATTTGTCCTTTCACCTTCAAGGATCTGTGGAAATACAATCCAAAGTCTCTCATTCTCCCCACCTCTCTCCATATCCCCTCATTCACTGTGTATTCCCTTAGTTTGTTTGCCAAATGCATTGCTACACACTTTCCCGGATTGAATTCCATTTGCTAATTTTCCACCTCCTCAAACAAACTATTATTATCATTCTGGATCAACAGCCATCCTCTTCACTATTAATGATACAACCAGCTTTTGTGTCCTTTGCCTTATCATGCCTCCCACATTTAAGTACAAATCATTAGTATGCAGAACAAACAAAGAGCAACCCAAAACTGATCCCTGTGGAACAACACAGGAAGCTGTTTACTACTTGCAAAAGCATCTATTGACCATTACCCTTTGTCTCCTGTAACTGAGCCAGTTTTGGTCCCAATTCAACACAGTCCTTTGTTTCCCATGTACTTCTACCTATTAAACCAATGTGCCAGATGCCACCGTGTCAAATGTCTTACTCAAATCCAAATGGATAACATCCACAGCACTACCCTCCTCAATCTTCCTGTTACTTCATCAAAAATATCAACCAGACTAGTGATACACCCAGCTTCCCTTCACTAAACCAGCTGACTACTCTTGATTAACCCACGCCTTTCCAAATGACAGTTTATCTTCACTATTCAATTGGAATTGAATCTAATAATTTGCCCACCATGGAAGTCAGGTTGACCAATCTATAACTATTTGGCCTACGCAACACTCTCAAGTCTGAACGGTTCTTAATACCTGAGTCCCCTCCTCTGCCACCATGGTCTGTGTAGAATCTCTCTTTGCTAAAGACAGATGCAAAGTATTCATTTAACACCTCAGCCATGATCTATCTTCCAGGTATAAATCTGTTTTTGATCCCTAATCAGCCCTACTCTTCCTTTTATCACCCTTTTATAATTGATGTGGCCATTGAAGACGTTGAGATACCTCTCAACATTGGCCGCCAGCCTTTCCTCAAAATCCCTCTTTGACTCTCTTATTTGCTTCTCCTTCCCTTCAAACTTGCTGTATTCCTCTTGCTTGTCAATTTTATTTTCTACCTGGCATTATTTGAGCAGACTTTTTTTCTATATCTAAAATGCTATCTTCTTTGTCATTGAGAGAACTCTGGATTTGTTTGTTCTACCTTCCCCATTTGGGGGTGGCATGGTGGCTCAGTGGTTAGCGCTGCTGCCTCACAGTGCTAGGGACCTGGGCTCAATTCCTGCCTCAGGTCACTGTCTGTGGGGAGTTTGCACATTCTCCCCTTGTCTGTGTGGGTTTCCTCTGGTTTCCTCCCATATTTCAATGATGTGCAGGTCAGGTGAATTGGCCATGATGAATTGCCTGCAGTGCATTAGTCAGGGGCAAATGGGTCTGGGTGGGTTACTCTTTGAAGCCTCTATGAGGAGGTGTTGGGCCGAATTGCCTGTTTTCACACTGTAGGGATTCTAGACTATGCCTTGACTGTACCCAAACCACCTCCTCCTGGATGCATCACGTGTTGATATGGCAACGGCTCTACCCAGGGCTGTAAAAGAACTGCAGAGTTGTGAACTCAGTACAGTCCATCACACAAGTTAACCATTGACTCCAACTATATTTCTCACTTCCTCGGGAAAGCAGCCATAATCAAAGACCCGTCCCACCCCGGTTATAACCTCTTCCATTGGGTAGATACAAAAGCTTAAACAGCCCTTTGATGAGAAGGGCATTGCTTGTCACTCACTGGTCACTTAGGCATTTCCTTTCTTCCTGGTGGTGGGAATTGAATAAAGGTTTGTACAGCTGTTGTCTTTCACTGTGTCTCACACCAACACACACACAAACACCATGGGTGCTGGGGAAAATATAAGCACTACCGCTGTTAGGCAGTAGTGTGGGGGTTTTTATAAAAAATAAATAAACAGGAGTATCAGGTGTTCTGTTCACTCTGAGAGCTGGCTCTGAGGGAGCTAGATGGGTCTCTTTATTTCCAACTGCTACCGAGACATTGACCACGTCAACCTGTCCACTCCCCCCTCCCCCACTCAACCTCTCACCCTCACAACGTGCAGCCCTCTACTCCCTCTGCTCCATCCCCAACCTCACCATCAGGAATCTCTTCATGTGAATAAAGGGTGATTTGGTGACGGGAGTTATTTCACCCAGTACTTAATAAGGAAGAGAATTCCACAGACTGATGAAACACTCAGAGAGAAAACAAAAGTTTCCTTACATTAGTTTTGGGGGGGGAGGGGTGTCGCGCTGGGGACACGTAGCGGATCGGGCAGCACCCGAGGAGCAGGAGGGTCGATGTTTCGGAATGAGCAAGGGCTTATGCCTGAGGTGTCGGCTCTCCTGCTCCTCAGATGCTGCCTGACCTGCTGTGTTTTCCCAGAGCAGTACATTCTGACTCTGACTCTCCAGCATCTGCAGTCCTCACTTTCTCCTCATGTTAGTTTTGGGAGACCTTCCATTTTCAAACGGTGCATTCACAGGAATGGTGATCAAATAACATTCAGCACCATATATTGGACGAAGACGTTGAGGAGAGAGAGGGAAAGGAAAGAAAAAAAAGAAAGCTTAAACACAATTTTTTTTCAATTTTTTTTCTGAATACCTTATCCCCAGGAATATTTAACACCCAGTCTCACTCTTCCTTGTGTCAGCTCTCTGTTATCATTATAACGTCACAAAATTAAAGTTCCACATTGCAATTTCTGTCTGTAATTCCCCAACTTTATTGAATATCCTCCATGCATTCACATACATGTATGCTAACCCTGAGTTAGACTTCTCTTTTCTCTTTTCTCCATTACTCTGACTTCAACTACTGAGTTGCTGATGTGAATACTCCTGCCAAATGCATTGTTAAGTATTTTGTAAATGTTGGTCTGCTCCACTATTCTCCCTTGACTCCCATACAACTGCCAAATTATTTTAAAGCCTTCCCAATGTTACTACCAAAACACCCTGCAAGGAACACCCTCCTGGATCAATGAATTCAACACACACTGTGACATCGAATACTTCTTCCACCGCCTCCACCTCCGAGCTTACTTTTTCCACCAGGACTCCCGCCCACCCTCCAACAACCCCTGCAACAACCCCTTCTCCTGTCTCCATTGCACTCCATCCACCTGAACATCCCGCACCGGCCTATTACCCGCCCTCGATCTCTTTATTTCCAACTGCCACCGAGACATTGACCACCTCAACCTGTCCACCCCCCCCCCCCCCACTCCAACCTCTCACCCTCACAATGCGCTGCCCTCCACTCCCTCTGCACCAACCCCAACCTCACCATCAAACCAGCAGACAAAGATGGGGGGGGGGTTCAGTGGTAGTTTGGCGCACCAACATCTACACCGCTGAAGCCAGGCCCCAACTCATGGACATCTCCTACTACTGCCTCCTCAACCATGACTTCACCCCCCATCACCAAACCATAATTTCCCAGACAATCCACAACCTCATCACCTCTGGAGATCTCCCACCTACTGCCTCCAACCTCATTATCCAGGAACTCTGCACAGCCTGGTTCTACCTCCTAACCAAAATCCACAAGCCTGACTCCACTAGGCCGACCCATTGTCTCAACCTGCTCCTGCCCCAACAAACTCATCTCTGCATACCTTGACACCATCCTGTCCCCCTTAGTCCAGGAACTCCCCACCTACGTTCGGGACACTATCCATGCCCTGCATCTCCTCCAAGTTTTTTGTTTCCCTGGCCCCCAATGACTCATCTTCACCATGGACATCCAGTCCTTGTACACATCGATCTGCCAAGACAAATGTCTCCAAACCCTCCGTTTCTTCCTCTCACGTCATCCCACCCTTTCACCGACACCCTCATCCACCTGGCTGAACTGATCCTCACCCTCAACAACTTCTCCTTCCAATCCTCCCACTTCCTCCAAACCAAAGGGGTATCCATGGGCACCTGCATGGGCCCCTGGTACGCCTGCCTCTTAGTCCATCTTCCGCAGTTACATCGGCACCATTCCCCACCTTTTCCTCCACTACATCGATGACTGTGTCGGCGCCACCCTGTGCTCCCACAAGGAAGTTAAACAGTTCATCAACTTCACTAACATGTTCCACCCCGACCTTAAGTTCACCTGGACCATCACAGGCACCTCCCTCCCCTTCCTGAACCTCTCCATCTCCATTTCCGGTCATGATTTGGAGATGTCGGTGTTGGACTGGGATGTACCAAGTTAAAAATCACACAACACCAGGTTATAGTCCAACAGGTTTAATTGGAAGCACACTAGCTTTCGGAGCGATGCTCCTTCATCAGGTGATTGTGGAGGGCTCGATCATAACACAGAATTTATAGCAAAAATTTACATTATGATGTAACTGAAATTATACATTGAAAAATTGATTGTCTGTTAAGCCTTTCATCTGTTAGAATATCGTGATAGTTTCACTTCTTTCATGTGTAAATCACAAAACCTTTTTTTAAAAAGTTGCATTCTCAGGTGAGCTGTTAACAATGGTGATAGCTAGACAATATGTTGAAGGTGTTAGCCCCCTGTGTTCTCTGTCTATGACCTGATGTTTAGATTGATTCTAATGTAAAAAGTGAGATAACAGAGTTTTACATAAATTCATGCAGTTTTTTTAGCTCAGAGTTTTACATGAATGTATGCAGTTTTTGAGCAAAGTATAAAGTAACCCTGCAAGTACAAATTCACCCCACAAAATATATGTCTGCATGTGGGTCTTTGTCTGTCTGTGTGTGTGTCTGTCTGGGGTGGGGGTTGTGAGTGTGAGAAAGTGTATGTGTGTGTGTGTGTGATTGTGTGTGTGTGTGTGTGTGTGTGATTGTGTGTGTGTGTAGTGAGTGCAGAGTGTCTTAAGTCTGTGAGGGGGTGCATGTGTGAGTGTGGGAGTGTGTGTGTTAATAAGGGTGTGTGTGGGCGTCTGTGTGCGTGTCTGTGTATATGTGTGTCCGTGTGTATGTGTGTATAGGAGTGTCTGTGTGTGTAGTGCAATGGTGGTCACCTGTAATGTGACATGAACCCAAGGTCCTGGTTGAGGCCCTCCCTATGGGCACCGAACTTAGCTATCAGCCTCTGCTCGGCCACTTTTCGCTGCTACCTGTCCCGAAGTCCACCTTGGAGGATGGTCACCCGAAGGTCCGAGGTCGAATGTCCTGGACCACTGAATTGTTCCCTAAATGTGTTTGGAGATTGGCAGTTGTTGGTGTTGAGTACTGAGGCTGTTGCCGCGATGCCATCATTGTGGGGGATGCTGGTGTAGAGTGGGAAACGTCCATTGTGACGAGGAATGTTCTCGGTTCGACTGGTCCGTGGGTGCTGAGTTTCTGTAAGAAATCCGTAGTATCGCGACAGAAGCTGGAGATCCCCTGTACAATAGGTTTCAAGATGCCTTCCACATAGCCGGAGAGATTCTCACACAGGGTCCCATTGCCCGACACGATGGGACGTCCCGGTGTGTTGGCTTTGTGTACCTTTGGAAGGCAGTAGAAGTCGCCTACACGAGAAGTACGTGGGATGAGGGCGCGTAGGGAGCTCTGAAGGACTCGATCCAAAGTTCTGATCAGTGTGTTTAATTCAGGGGTGTGTTCTTTGGTCGGATCAGCTGGTAGTTGCCTGTAGTGTTCCTGGTTGTTTAGTTGTTGGTACACTTCCTTGCAGTAATCTGTTCTATTCTGAATGATAATAGCTCCTCCTTGGATTCCACCATAGACCATCCCAGATGGCCTCCTTCTTCACAGACTGCAATTTCCCCACCCTCATGGTCGACCATGCCCTCCAGCATATCTCATCCACTTCCCGCACCCCTGCCCTTGAACCCCACCCCTTCAATAGCCACAACAATAGAACCCCTTCCCCCCCACCTCGGTCCTCATCTTCCACCCCACCAACCTCTGAATACATCGCATTATCTTCCGTCATTTCTGCCACCTACAGACGGCCTACATCACCAGAGGTATATTTCCCTCTATCTGCATTTCAGAGACCACTCCCTCCATGATTCCGGTCTGATCCATACCCCCCACCAAACCACCCTCCACTTCCGGAACTTTCCCCTGTCACCGCAAGAAGTGCAAAATCTGTGCCCACACCTCCCCCCTCACCTCCATCCAAGGCCCCAAAGGATCCTTCCACATCTGACAGAAATTTCCCTGTACTCCCACACATGTCATCTACTGTAACTGTTGCATCCGATTTGGTCTCCTCTACAGTGGGGAGACAGGACACCAACTTGTGGATTGGTTCAGAGAACATCTCTGGGACACCTGCACTAACCAACCCCACTGCCTCGTGGCTGAACACTTTAACTCCCTCTTCCACACCACCAATGACATGCAGGTCCTGGGCCTCTTCCATTTCCAAACTCTAACCACTTGACGCCTGGAAGAAGAATGCTTCATCTTCCAACTTGGGACCCTCCAAAAGCATGGCATCACTGTGGATTTCATTAGTTTCTTCATTTCCCCTCCTCCCACCTTATCCCATTTCTAACCTTCCAACTCGGCGCCGCCCTCATGACCTGTCCTACCTGTCCATCTTCCTTCCCATCTATCCACTCCACACTCCCCTCTGACCTATCACCTTCGCCCCCATCCACATTTACCTCTTGCAATCCCAGCTACTTTCCGCTCAGCCCCACCCCCCCGTCCCATTTATCCCTCAGCCCCCTTGGGCCACCCCCTCATCCCTGATGAAGGGCTTATGCTTGAAACATTGATTCTCCTGCTCCTCGGATGCTGCCTGACCTGCTGTGCTTTTCCAGCGCAACACTTTTCGACTCTGATCTCCAGCATCTGCAGTCCTCACTTTCTCCTGCAAGGATCTCAGTCCCAGTTCAGTTCAGATGCAAACTGTCAAGCTTGTACTGGTACCACCTTACCCAGAGCCAGTCCCAGTGTTGCAGGAATTTAAAGAATTCCCTCCGATCACCTTTCTAAATGCACCTTCATCAGTCTTATCTTCTCATTTCAGTACTCACTTACATTTGACTTTAATGTAATCTGGAGATTGGTATCTTTTTGGTTTTACTTGCTGCTAACGTTCTGCTTAACTCCCTAAGTTCTGTTTGCTGGACCACATTCTCTTTCCTACTTAAGACATTGGTGCATGGATCACGGCCTCTGTCTGATCATCATGCCCCAGAAGACTATGGGGGTGGCACAGTGGCTCAGTGGTTATCACTGCTGCCTCACAGCGCCAGGGAACCCTGGTTTGATTCCCACCTCAGGCGACTACCTGTGTGGAGTTTGCACATTCTCCCCGTGTCTGCGTGGGTTTCCTCCGGGTGCTCCGGTTTCCTCCCACAGTCCAAAGATGTGCAGGTGAGGTGAATTGGCCATGCTAAATTGTCCATCGTGTTCAGGGGTGTGTAGGTTAGGCGCATTAGTCAGGGGTAATTGTAGAGCAGCAGGGGAATGGGTCTGGGTGGGTTACTCTTCGGAGGGTCGGGTGTGCGCTTGCCGGGCCGAAGAGCCTGTTTCCACACTGCAGGGTTTGTATAAAAATGTCCTGTCGGGGCTCTGTGACATATGGTTCCTGGCCCCAGCGAGACAACATACAGTCCTGGTCTCACATTGACAGCCACTGAAATGGCTATCTGTCCCCCAAATGATGAAGTGCCTATCGCTATCACTCTGCCTATCTTCTCCTTGCTCTCATTTTGTAAAATCGAGCAGCCAGTGGTGTCATGAAGCTAGCTCTCACTGCACTCTCCTGAGGAACAAGTACCCTCATATGTTTCCACGATTGAAACCCAACTTGTGAGTGGGACTCCTGCTCTATTTTCCTATTTCTGTTGGACTTCCTGGTTGTCAGGCATTCCCTTTCTTTCAGAGACAGGCAGGAGGCTGGAAGAACTCAGCAAGCCTGGCAGCATCAGGAGGTGCAGAAGTCGACGTTTTGGGTGTAACCCAGCTTCAAGACTGCGGGTGGGTGTGGGGGAGACCTGCAGATAAAGGGGGTGGCGAGGGCAGGATGGTGATGGGGATAGATGAAGACAGGTAGATGGTCAGATCTGGTTGGTCAATGGGAGGAATGAACCTGGTTGGTGGCTGGGAGCAATGGAAGGGAGGGGGAGGGGCTGGGAAGGGAGTCGGGGGATGGGGAGAGAGGTCATTTGAACTTGGAGAATTCAATGTTGAGTCCTCTGGGCTATAGGCTGCCCTTTCTTTCCCCAGTCTTTTAAGCTGCAGTGCGACCATCTCTCTGAACATGCTAACCACCTAAATCTCTGCCTCATTAATGTGCTGCAGTGTCTCCAGTGATCATTCAAGATCCAAAATCTGGAGCTCAAATTTCTGCAGCTGGGAACACTATCTGCACACAGTCGTCCACCTGTCCCTGACTCCCTGCATAATCCAAGCCAAACATTCCACTTGATTCCGTCTACCTGTGCTGCCATGTATCAAAATTAAACCTAATTATTCTTAAACTTCGTCCCCTTATTTCTAACCTAACTCTACTTCCCGACCCTACTTTGCTTGCTTATATTTTTATATATCAATCCTGATTTCCCCTTATTCCCTGTTGCATCTCAATTGTTACTGATCTTACTTCAAGTAGCTATATCCAGCTTATCTGAGGTTACCTATCGACCCTATGTTTTTGCAATGTTTTCCACCTCGTGGGGCTGGCACGGTGGCTCAGTGGTTAGCACTACTGCCTCACAGCACCAGGGACCCAGGTTCAATTCCAGCCTCGGGTGACTGTCTGTGCGGAGTTTGCACATTCTCCCCGTGTCTGCGTGGGTTTCCTCCCACAGTCCAAAGATGTACATATCAGGTGAATTGGCCATGCTAAGTTGTCCGTAGTGTGAGGTGCATGAGGCAGGGGTAAATATAGGGTTGGGGTGGGTTACTCTTCAGAGGGTTGGTCTAGACTTGTTGGGCTGAAGGGCCTGTTTCCATACTGTAGGGAATCTGATCTAAACTTGTAAAATGTGTCATCCCTCAATTGAGAACTTGTATCTTGTTCTAACTTGGTCCTTTCCTATAATGATGATAATCACTATCCCAAAAAGGCTGGCCCATTGCAGCTCTATTCACTTAAGAATCACAGAATCATGGAATCCCTATAGTGTGGAAACAGGCCCAACAGGTCCACAGTGACACTCTGAAGATTAACCCATCCAGACCCATTCCCCCTCCCCTATATTTATCCCTGACTAATGCACCTAACCTACACATCCCTGAACACTATAGTATAGCCAAGTCACCGAACCTGCACATCTTTGGACTATCTAATTGAATCTCTTCCCAAACACAGAGAAGGAAACTGACTCTTTCCAGTGTGTGTGCTGATGTACAGTGAGGTCTGATGATTGCTTGAACCTAGTCCTACAGCAACACCAACAGCAAATTAATCGTCTCCCAGTGAGAACACGCTGATGAGGTCCCCAAAACTCACATAGCACTTCCCAAAGTCTGGGCATTTAAATAGTCTCTCATTACTTGCAGAGGATGGACCAGTTTTGTTTCACGACAACTCAAAGGAAAAGCAGAATTGGACCCTTATTGGAGTTACATCATGACAACTAATTGCTTTAAAAGCTGGAGTCTGATGTTCTCTTTCGAGGCATGCTAGCACCAGCTGTCTTTGGATTGAAGCGAAAGAAACTTCTCAGCAACTGCTTTCGGATTGGTTCAAAGTAACAATTTGACACAAACTGAGAGGAGATATAAGGGACGGATTCAGAGGCCTCCAATTAGCTGCCAGGAAGTGAGATGCTTCTCCCTCCATGAGTTGGCAAGGATAGTGGGGTCAAGGGTCACCCAATGAAAGGGAGGCATGCAGTAGAAGCAGCTGATCGGATTGTCTCAATCTTTAGTGACACTGTAGCTCCACAAGCTCTTCACATTTGTTGTCAGAGGTGAGGACGGAGGAGGCAGGGGAAAGGGAGAGCTGTTCACTTGCCCAGCATCTTTTCCCGAGACGACACCTAGAATTGCGCTCCCTCTTTTTGGCCTTATTATGTGCTGGCTAAAACATTTATCTTCAATGTAGTTCAAGAACTTTGTAGTTTCTGTTTGTAACCCAATTGATATGAGAGTATTTGAATTACTCGCTATGGTTTAGCACTTGGAAATTTGTCAAATATTTGCTCTTCTATCTCTCTCTTACTATTTGGGGGTAAATGGAATGCTCCTAGCAATGTGATTGTCCATATTTTTATTTCTGAACTGATCCCATATGGTGTCATTTGATTTTTCACATCCCTCCTTGCAGCTATCATTGCTTCCTGAACTAATAATGCGACACCACCATCTTCTTATTCCCCTCTTTACCCTGCTGAATTCTATACGTTGAGCTGCAATTTTTACCCCTCCTTCAATCAAGTTTCTGGAATAGCAAGAATATCAGGCTTCTAATTGTCCGGCTGTGTCCTCAATTTATTGGTTTTCTTTGTTATACTACTTGTATTTGCATATTTAACTTCTACAATTGCAGAATTGCTGTATTGTAAACATTTTAATGTTTGCTTCTGTATTTCAGAGATACTCGCTAATTTTCTGTCTCCTGTTCTCCACACTGAATTTGTCCTGAATAAATCTGTCCCCAGGTTTCCATCACCTGCCCAATCTAGTTTAAGCCCTCTCCAACAGGTCATAGCAAATCTCTCTATGAGGACGTTCATCCTAGTCCTGTGCAGTTATAAACCATCTGTCTGTTAAAGTCCCAGAATTCGTCCCAATACTTCAGAGACCCAACCCCTCCCACCTACACCAGTACTCCAGCATGTAAAATCTGAAAGAACTGCGGATGCTGTAGTCATAGAGATGTACAGCATGGAAACAGACTCTTCAGTCCAACCCGTCCATGCTGACCAGATATCCCAACCCAATCTAGTCCCACCTGCCAGCACCCGGCCCATATCCCTCCAAACCCTTCCTTTTCATATACCCATCCAAAAGCCTTTTAAATGTTACAATTGTACCAGCCTCCACCACTTCCTCTGGCAGCTCATTGCATACATGCACCATCCTCTGCGTGAAAAAGTTGCCCCTTAGGTCTCTTTTATATTTTTCCCCTCTCACCCTAAACCTATGCCCTCTAGTTCTGGACTCGCCTAGCCTAGGGAAAAGACTTTGCCTATTTATCCTATCCATGCCCCTCATAATTTTGTAGACCTCTATAAGGTCACCCCTCAGCCTCCGACGCTCCAGGGAAAACAGCCCCAGCCTATTCAGCCTCTCCCTGTAGCTCAAATCCTCCAACCCTGGCAGCATCCTGGTAAATCTTTTCTGAACCCTTTCAAGTTTCACAACATCTTTATGATAGGAAGGAGGCCAGAATTGCACATAATATTCCAACAGTGGCCTAACCAATGTCCTGTACAGGCGCAACATGACCTCCCAACTCCTGTACTCAATACTCTGACCAATAAAGGAAAGCATACTAAACACCTTCTTCACTATCCTATCTACCTGTGACTCCACTTTCAAGGAGCTATGAACCTGCATTTCAAGGTCGCTTTGATCAGCAACACTCCCTAGGACCCTACCATTAAGTCCTGCTAAGGTTTGCTTTCCCAAAATGCAGCACATCACATCGATCTGAATTAAACTCCATCTGCCACCTCTCAGCCCATTGACCCATCTGGTAACCCTCTTCGCTGTCCACTACACCTCCAATTTTGGTGTCATCTGCAAACTTACTAACTGTACCTCTTATGCTCGCATCCAAATCATTTATGTTAATGACAAAAAGTAGAGGGCCCAGCACTGATCCTTGTGGCACTCCACTGGCCACAGGCCTCCAGTCTGAAAAGCAACCTTCCACCATCACCCTCTGTCTTCTACTTTTGAGCCAGTTCTCTATCCAAATGGCTAGTTCTCCCTGTATTCCATGAGATCTAACCTTGCTAATCAGTCTCCCATGGGGAACCTTGTTGTACGCCTTACTGAAGTCCATATAGATCACATCTACTGCTCTGCCCTCATCAATCTTCTTTGTTGCTTCTTCAAAAAACTCAATCAAGTTTGTGAGATATGATTTCCCACGCACATAGCCATGTTGACTATCCCTAATCAGTCCTTGCCTTTCCAAATACACGTATACCCTGTCCCTCAGGATTCCCTCCAACAACTTGCCCACCACCGAGGTCAGGCTCACTGGCCTATAGTTCCCTGGCTTGTCTTTACCGCCCTTCTTAAACAGTGGCACCTCACCTGTGACTATCGATGATACAAATATCTCAGCAAAAAGAGGCCCAGCAATCCCTTCTCTAGCTTCCCACAGAGTTCTCGGGTACACCTGGTCAGGTCCTGGGGATTTATCCACCTTTACCCGTTTCACTTCCTCCTCTGTAATCTGGACATTTTGCAAGATGTCACCATCTATTTCCCTGCAATCTATATCTTCCATTTCCTTTTCCACAATAAATACAGATCTCTGGAGAGAAACCAGAGTTGATGTTTCAGGTCAAGGAAGGGTCTGAGGAAGGAACGCTCAACCCAAAACGTTAACTCTGATTTCTCTACATGGTTGCTGCCAGACTTGCTGAGTTTGTCCAGCAATTTCTATTTTCGTCTCCAACGATGTGTTCAGTTGTTAACTTCTCTTATTTCTGTGCTCAAAAACACAAAAGGGATTGGGGCTAATTCTGAAACTTTAGAGGTTCGGCTTTTCATTCTTCTTATTTGTTTCTTAATTGCGTTCAGTACCTCATTCCGACCTAGCTCATTGGGAGCAACATGAATCATAACCTCTGGCCATTTGTCCTCTACAGAAGAATGTCCTGTAGCCATTCCATGATATTCCTTACCCTTGAGGGCAACAGAGAAGCAAAATACTATCCTGGAGTCACAACCACAGGAATACCTGTTTGATTTCCTGACTAATGTATCCCACATAGTTTTTGCTCTTTCCCTCTTCTATCTCCCCTTCTGTATGGCTGAACTGCCCATGGTGTCACAGCCGACTGCACTCCTCCAAGGAATTAATGTATGTATGGAATTGGGTGAGTGCAGCCTTTAAGAGAACAAGTCAGATGATCTAGAGGCAGGAGCTAGGGGAGGCAGGCTGAAAATAAAACAACTGTGGAGCTGAGAGACCTACAATAAAGTATTCCCTGTTCAAGTTTACTCTCCATCTACCTCGTGTTCTCATTATGGTTCCAGTAAACCACAGAGGTAACTTTAGAAGGATGGTGGGGGGGATCTAATTGAAACTTACAGAATACCAAATGACCAGGACAGAGTAGATGTTGGGAAGATGTTTCCCATTGGTAGGACCCGAGGGCATAGCCTTAGAGTAAAGGGGAAACTTTTTAGAATGGGGATAAGGAGAAACTTCTTCAGCCAGAGAGTGGGGAAATCGATGGAATTCATTGGCACAGTTAGCTGTGGAGGCCAGGTCAGTGAATATATTTGAGACAGAGATAAATAGGTTTGTGAGTATCAAGGGGAATCAAAGGTTCTCAGAAGAAAGTGGGAGAATGGGGTTGAGAAACTTATCAGCCATGATTGAATGGCAGAGCAGATTCTATGGATGAAATGGCCTAACGTCTGCTCCTTTATCTTATGGTCTTATGGTAACAATAACCTCCCCAATACCCAAAATGGAAAACTGGTGACCGGTGATTCGGACTCTCAAACTGATTCTCTTGGCTTACCTGCCAGTTATCTTTTTGCCTCCATACTCCCCTCTATTGCAGTGGACCAACATCTTTGATCATACCCATCCACTGGGCTCTTGGGCTTATGAATGCACCACAGAGACTCCCACTGCAACTCGAGCTCTGAAACATAGCGCTTGAGCTTCTGAAAGCTTGTGGCATTTCCTGAACAGGTGGTTATCCAGGTTACCAGTAACATCCACGACTTACAACCTCTGACAAGAGTCACATTTCTCATGATCAAACTGATTCACCACGTCTTAGGTTTTCTTCCCTTCTGTTAACTTTAGACTTGTTTTTCTGTGATTTACTTGTATTAACTTTCTTTTATTTGGCCTTAAATTAATAAACCTATCAGCTATCGATAAACATTACCCACACTAATAAATTGAATCAATGCACATTCCCGAACAGCAGTTGCTTTAAATGCTGCATTTTGAAGATGGCTTGCTGAAAAAGCTTCCTAATTAAGAAATTCTGTCCTAACGAGCATTTTTATTTTATATTCCCTTTCCTGACCCTCTGAAGAGCATCCCACCCATACCCTATCCCTGTATTTCCCATGGTTAATCCACCTGGCTTATACATCTCTGGACAATTTAGCATAGCCAACCCACCTGACCTACACTGTGGGAGAAAGCCAGAGTACTCAAGAGGAAACCCACGCAGACACGGGGAGAATGTGGCAAACTCCACACAGTCAGTCACCCAATGGAGGAATCAAACTCAGGTCCCTGGTGCTGTGAGGCCACTGAGCCACCCTTTCAATTGCCCAACAAAAATAAACTTTTGCTTCAAAACCTGTTTTTAATAACTCTTGTTCTGCTTCCGACAATTTTACTTTAATTAATCAAATTAGACTGCTGTTAAGCACTTTTCTAATGAGTTTACTTAAAAGGTTTTGGCACAGCTGTTCCCAACAATTTGAAGTGATTAGAACAATGCTCATCTACTAAATATAGCGAGTTAAACCTTCTTTTGGCTTCTCATCTGAGGATTTTTCCATTAAATCTAAGAATGTTCACTCTGAGGGTCTTAAACTATTTTGTGTTTGATATTGACCACTTCATCTGGCATTTATAATTTGAATTCTTTCCCAAGGGATTATTTCTCTGCAGTCTGCACAGGCTTTTGCTGTAATTTTCACAATTTCTGGCTATAGAATCCCTACAGTGTGGAAACAGGCCCTTCAGCCCGACAAGTCCATACCGACCCTCCGAAGAGTGACTCACCTAGATCCATTCCCCTACATTTACCCCTGAACAACGCACCTAACCCACACATCCCTGAACACTATGGGCAATTTAGCATGGCCAATTCACCTAATCTACACACCTTTAGAGGAAACCCACACAGAGACAATGTGCAAACTCCACACAAACAGTTACCCAAGGCTGGAATCGAACCCAGGTCCCTGGCGCTGTGAGGCAGCAGTGCTAACCACTGAGCCACCATGTCACTTCGACATGTCATTAATACTGTACAGTGTCTGCAGCCTTAACTGTTACAGGTATTTGCTGCATTCACAAAAGCATGCCGACTCTGTATGCATTTAAGCTGCTAACATTTAAAGATAAATTCAAAGATTTCTGATAGTTTTTATTTCCTTCTTTCTTCTCACTGATGTCTGTGACTTTTACGGAACTGAAATATCACCACTGCTTTTCTTTATGAGACAATGTTATGTGTCCATCTGCTACCATGGCGTATATGGAGAAATCCATCTTTCTGTCAGCATAGTATCTATTGTGGTCATTTTCACTGGAGCCTTCTGAGATGCTTTGGCTGGGTTCACTGCCACCGATTATTCTTATTAGTATTAGTCCAAATTACTGCTACTAAGTGGGAAGTATACAAAAGAAGTCTCAATCTTGATAAACAGAGGACGATGGCCTTTTTTAAAATCGGCCTTTTCAAAGATGTCATTACACACCCCTGGAACAGATAGGACTTAAACCTAGGTCTCTCGGTTCAGGGGTACCACTGTATCACATGAGGATAGACCCTACAGAGTAAATTGATGAAGGGCTTTTGCCCAAATGTCGATTTTCCTGCTCCTCGGATGCTGCCTGACCTGCTGTTCTTTTCCAGCACTACTCTAATCTTGAGACTAAATTGATTGCATAATACTCAATACAGAACACATGAGATACATGATAATCTCCTGTGAGACATCAGTCTCAGTTTAAGGTTAAATACACATCACTGTTAGCTGCATGGATTTAGCACTAGGTCAGGTTTTGCGATTTAGAACAACTGCTCAGGTCCTCCTTGGAACAGTCTTTTCTATGTGTTGCTGGAAAAGCACAGCAGGTCAGGCAGCATCCAAGGAGCAGGAGAATCGACGTTTCGGACATGAGCCCTTCTTCAGGAAGGCCTTTCCTGAAGTGTCCTGGAGTGGATTTGCTGCTCCTGAGGGCAGATACGGCAGAGGCGGAAGAATTGGGAGTAAGGGATAGTGTTTTTAGAAGAGGGAGGTTCGGAGAAGGTGTAGTCAAGATAGCTGTGGGAGTTGGTGAGTTTGAAATAGAATATTGTGCTGTGTTGGTCACTGGAGTCAGAGATGGAGAGGTCCAGGAACAGGAGGAAGGTGTTGAGATGGTGCATGTGAACTTGAGATCAGCATGGAAGGAGTTGGGGCAAGTCCACACTTGACATACAGTTTTAGACACAGACACCACAGAAACAGACCTATCAGTTCAATGTCCATGTCAACCAGGCATCCAGGTAAGGTGGCTCAATGGTTAGCACTGTTACCTCACAGTTCCAGGGACCTGGGTTCAATTCTGGCCTTGGGTGGACGTTTGTGTGAAGTTTGCACATTCTCCCCATGTCTGCATGGGTTTCCTCCCACCATCCAAAGAGGTGCAGGTTAGGTCAATTGGCCATGTTGAATTGCCCATAGTATTAGGAACCCTAGTCCGGGGTAAATATAGAGTAGGGGAATGGGTGTGTTCGGAGGGTTGATGTGGATTTGTAGGGCCCGTTTCCATACGGGAGGAAATTTTGGCCCATATCCTGTATACCCATCCAGGCGCCTTTTAAATGTTGTAACTGTACCAGTATTCACCACTTCCTCTGGCAGCTCATTCTATGCATGCACCACCTTCTGCATGAAGAGGTTGCCCCTTAGGTCCCTTTTATATCTTTCCCCTCTCACCCTAAACCTATGCCCTCTAGTTGTGGACTCCCCCACTCCAGGGAAAAGACTTTGTCTATTCTACTGTGGGAGTTATTTAAAGACCTGCTGATGAGAGTTCAGGACCAGCATGCTCCAGTAAGGAGGAAGGACAAGGATGGCAAGGTAAGGGATCCTGGGGTAACGAGGGAGGTTTTGAATTTAGTCAAAAGGCAAAAGCTAAGATCAGGCAAGATCCCTGAGGAATATAAAGAAAATAGGGAAGAAGTCAAGCAGGGAACTTAGAGAGGAAGAAAGGCCAATAAAATGACCCGGGCAGGTAGATTTAAAGAGAATCCTAATGCATTCTATACACATAAAAGGATAACTAGGGAGAAGGTAGGACCACTCAAGGATAAAGGAGGGAACATGTCTTCAGAGGCAGAGGATGAGGGTGAGATCCTAAATGAGTGCTTTGAGTCAGTATTCACCCTGGAGAAGATATGGAGGGTAGTGAGATATGTGTGCAGCATTCCAATATGCTTGGGCGTTTTCAGATCAAGAAAGGAGTGGTCTTGTGTCTCTTGAAGAGCATTAAGTCCTCCAAATCTGAGGGGATCTATCTTAGATTATTGAGCAAGACAAGAGAAGAGAATGTTGTGGCCCTTGACCAAGATCTTTGTATCCCCGCTAGCCACTGGAGTGGTCCTGGAGAACTGATGAGTAGCTAATGTTGTTTCTTTATCCAATAAAGTAAATAAGGATAATCCAGGAAACTATAGACCAATGAGCCTCACATCAGTGGTTGGGAAGCTATTGCTCAGAATTCTTAGGCATAGAAATTACATGCATTTGGAAGAGCATGAACTAATTAGAGACAGCTAGCATGGCTTTGTGCGGGGCAGGTCATGTCTTGATAACTTGATTGAATTTTTCCAGGAGGTGACAAAGGTGGTCAGTGAGGGTAGAGCAGTGGATGTTGTCTACATGGATTTTAGTAAGGATTTTAACCAGGTTCTTCATGGTAAACTCACCCAGAAGATTAAGATGCTTGGGATCCACATGACGTGGCTGCATGGATTCAGAATTGGCTTACCCATACAAGTTAGAGGATAGTGGTGGAAGGTTGTTTCTCTGGTTGGAGGTCTGCGACTACTGGTGTACCGCAGGGATCCAGTACTGGGACCTCTGTTTTCTGTGGTATATATAAATGACTTGGATGAAATGTAGATAGGTGGGTTAGTCAGTTTGCAGAGGATACAAAGATTGGTGGAGCTGTAGATCATGAAGAAGGTTGTCAAAGGATACAGTGGCATATAGATCCGTTGCTGTTATGGATGGAGAAATGGCAGATGGAGTTTAATCTGGGTAAGTGTGAGGTGCAGCACTTTGGGATCAAATGTTAAGAGAAACTGTACAATTAATGGCAGCCCCTGAACAGCATTGATGTTCAGAAGGATCTTGGAGTTTAAGTCCATAGTTCTCAGAAAGTGACCATGCAAGTAGATAGAGTGGTAAAGAGGCAGAGGCATTGCTTGTCCTGAATATTCGACGGACTGAGTACAAGAGTCAGGATGTCATGTTGCAGCCTTTATAAGAATTTGGTTAGGTCACACCCAGAGAATTTGGTCTAATTCTGGTCACCACATTACAGGAAGGGCGTGAAGGCTTTGGAGCGGATGCAGAAGAGGTTTACCAGAATGCTGCCTGGATTCGAGGGTATGAGGAGAGAAAGATAAAACTTAAGTTGTTTTCTCTGGAGTGGCAGAGGCTGAGGGGAGACCTGATAGAAGTTTGTGAAATTGTGAGACGTATAGATAGGGTTGACAATCAGAATCTTCTTCCCAGGATTGGAATCTCTAATGCTGGGACATTTATTTATGCTAGGAGAAAGTGAGGACTGCAGATGCTGGAGATCAGAGCTGAAAATGTGTTGCTGGAAAAGCGCAGCAGGTCAGGCAGCATCCAAGGAGCAGGAGAAAAGGGCTCATGCCCGAAACCTCGATTCTCCTGCTCCTTGGATGCTGCCTGACCTTCTGCGCTTTTCCAGCAATTTATTTATGCTAGCCATGCATTTAAGGTGAAAGGGGAAAAGTTCAAAGGCTTTTTTTTAAAACAGAGAGTGGAAGGAGTCCCCTTTTAAGATGTTGCTTACACCCTACCCTTTTTGATCATTTGCTCTAGTGTGACACAGTGTCAAAGTTTTCTCAACAATAATCCTGTGAAAGGATGTGCAACATTCTATGTTAAGGGTACTATATAAATGTAAACGTTTTGTTATTCAGGGTCTTGGGCTATTTGGAATGTATGTCCACTACAACGTAAGGATAGTGCCAACAGGATAATATTCCACAATATGAACTGGAAAAATATAACCCCATTAAAATCTTTGCAGTTGCAACTAGTTCCTCAATGGCTCTGCTTCTATCAGGCTGTTCTAGCAGTCCGATTCAACAGAGAAGTTTCTGATTCTCTACAACAACCCTGATTAGATATTTGGAGAAAGTGAGGACTGCAGATGCTGAAGATCAGAGTCAAAAAGTGTGGTGCTGGAAAAGCACAGCAGGTCAGGCAGCATCCGAGGAGCAGGAGAGTCAACAGTTTGAGCATAAGCTCTTCATCAGGAAAATGGGGGTGGAGGGCCCAAGGGGGCTGAGAGATAAATGCCGGGGGGGGGGTGGGAGTAGGGCTGGGGAAAGGCAGCTGGGAATGTGATAGGTAGATGAAGGTGGGGTGTGATGTTGATAGAGAGAAGGGTGGAGCAGATAGGTGGGAAGGAAGCTGGACAGGTAGGTCAGTTCGAGAGGGTGGTGCCGAGTTGGAGGGTTGGATCTGGGATGAGGGGATGGGGAGCGGAGATGAGGAAACTGATAAAAATGATATTGATCCCATGTGGTTGGAGTGTGCCAAGGCAGAAGATGAGGCGTTCTTCCTCCAGTCGCTGGGTGGTTAGAATTTGGTGGTGGAGGAGGCCCAGGACTTACACATCTTTGGCAGACTGAGAGGTGGAGTCGAAGTGTTCAGCCACAGGGCAATGGAGTTGCATTCCCAGCTACCATCCCCCCCAGTCCTACTCCCATCCCATTTATCTCCCAGCCCTCTTGGCTTCCACCCTCAACATTCCTGATGACGAGCTTATGCTTGAAACGTCAACTCTCCTGATCCTCAGATGCTGCCTGCCTGGCCGTGCTTTTCCAGCACCACACGTTTTGACCCCGATTAGATTTTGTCAGCTCTGGTTCTGCATATCATCTCAGCATAATTTTTAAGTGATGGATCATTGGTGGTGCCCAGAGGAGGTAGCTGGCAGGCCCTGAGCATGGACTCAGGGCCTCAATGGGTCTCTGGTTACAGCGGTGACGGTGGCTGGAATGGGGACTCCTGGCTGCGGTAGGCCTGAAGCCTAGACTTCTGATGGGGCTGTCATTGTTGTATCCAGACCGGAATTCCTTGAAGCCCAGGGAACTCTGCAGAGAAATTGGCTGTATTTGAAGACCTCTCGTGCAGAGGATGAACTCTATTAATGTAATTCTTTTTATTCTTTTTATAACTCAAAATGGAAGTAGATTGTGGCAACAAAACGCTTTCCATTGTACCTTTCTCAATATATGTGACAATAATTAACTCATTCACTCACCCAAATGAAACTTGACCATAGAAATGGCTCATACTTGGCTTGGATATTGTTAGATTCCCCTTGAAGTCCCTTGTATATCTAATTAAGTTAGATACACGGTGATACGGCCCATAAAACGTGCCAACCAAATTTGATGAAAAATGCACATCATTCTCTTCTTTATGTAATTGAGAAAATATCTCATAAAAAATAACCAAAGAATATAACTACATCAAACAATACGGGTATGTTCTCATACATTTTCCAGTAAATAAAAAGTTTTGTAGGCCAGTGAAACATATTGCAAATCGAAAGAAAAGAACTGTATTTTTAAATTTACTATTAGCTTCCAAAATTAAATTCCCCTTGTGGAAGAACATAGCGTAAAGATTTATTGGCAAAGTCTGACATGGTTATATTTTGTGAAGAACATTGAATGGTTTTCCTAATTCATTGTCAAGAAGTAATCAATAGTGTGAATTCTCATATAATTGTTTGCAGTCTAATATTCTGTGTGGCTCTGCATCATTGATAACATCAGCAGCAAAACAGTGGTATCTGCAGTGATAATGAAAATGCCTTGTATTTTAAAATATAACAGATTAACACCTGAAGGGAAGAAATAATTTTGGATTCAGATTAATTAACAAACATCTAATCTGCACCTTTTACACAGTTAATAGCGAGTGAAGGAAACCTAGTTAACTGTGGTGAGTTAACATTTACTCACAGTACATTCATATTCTTCAGGGACACGCATCTGCAAATATATATAAATTTAACCACACAATGTTTGCTTTTCAGGCACCTATTAGTTTACTGAGCCTTCAAAATGGTAAAAACAATGACTGCAGATGCTGGAAACCAGATTCTGGATTAGTGGTGCTGGAAGAGCACAGCAGTTCAGGCAGCATCCAACGAGCAGCGAAATCGACGTTTCGGGCAAAAGCCCTTCATCAGGAATAAAGGCAGTGAGTCTGAAGCATGGAGAGATAAGTTAGAGGAGGATGGGGGTGGGGAGAAAGTAGCATAGAGTTACAATGGGTGAGTGGGGGAGGGGATGAAGGTGATAGGTCAAGGAGGAGAGGGTGGAGTGGATAGGTGGAAAAGAAGATAGGCAGGTAGGACAAGTCCGGACAAGTCAAGGGGACAGTTACTGAGCTGGAAGTTTAGAACTAGGGTGAGGTGGGGGAAGGGGAAATGAGGAAACTGTTGAAGTCCACATTGATGCCCTGGGGTTGAAGTGTTCCGAGGCGGAAGATGAGGCGTTCTTCCTACAGGTGTCTGGTGGTGAGGGAGCGGCGGTGAAGGAGGCCCAGGACCTCCATGTCCTCGGCAGAGTGGGAGGGGGAGTTGAAATATTGGGCCACGGGGCGGTGTGGTTGATTGGTGCGGGTGTCTCGGAGATGTTCCCTAAAGCGCTCTGCTAGGAGGCGCCCAGTCTCCCCAATGTAGAGGAGACCGCATCGGGAGCAACGGATACAATAAATGATATTAGTGGATGTGCAAGTAAAACTTTGATGGATGTGGAAGGCTCCTTTAGGGCCTTGGATAGAGGTGAGGGAGGAGATGTAGGCGCAGGTTTTACAGTTCCTGCGGTGGCAGGGGAAAGTGCCAGAATGGGAGGGTGGGTCATAGGGGATGTGGACCTGACCAGGTAGTCACGGAGGGAACGGTCTTCGCGGAAGGCGGAAAGGGGTGGGGAGGGAAAAAATCCCTGGTAGTGGGGTCTGTTTGGAGGTGGCGGAAATGTCGGCGGATGATTTGGTTTATGCGAAGGTTAGTAGCGTGGAAGGTGAGCACCAGGGGCGTTCTGTCCTTGTTACGGTTGGAGGGGTGGGGTCTGAGGGCGGAGGTGCGGGATGTGGACGAGATGCATTGGAGGGCATCTTTAACCACGTGGGAAGAGAATTTGCGGTCTCTAAAGAAGGAGGCCATCTGGTGTGTTCTGTGGTGGAACTGGTCCTCCTGGGAACAGATACGGCGGAGGTGGAGGAATTGGGAATACGGGATGGCATTTTTGCAAGAGATAGGGTGGGAAGAGGTGTAATCCAGGTAGCTATGGGAGTCGGTGGGTTTGTAAAAAATGTCAGTGTCAAGTCGGTCGTCATTAATGGAGATGGAGAGGTCCAGGAAGGAGAGGGAGGTGTCAGAGATGGTCCAGGTAAATTTAAGGTCAGGGTAGAATGTGTTGGTGAAGTTGATGAATTGCTCAGCCTCCTCGCGGGAGCATGAGGTGGCGCCAATGCAGTCATCAATGTAGCGGAGGAAGAGGTGGGGAGTGGTGCCGGTGTAATTACGGAAGATCAACTGCTTTCCGTAGCCAACAAAGAGACAGGCATAGCTGGGGCCCATACGTGTGCCCATGGCTACGCCTTTGGTCTGGAGGAAGTGGAAGGATTCAAAGGAGAAATTGTTAAGGGTGAGGACCAGTTCAGCCAAACGAATGAGTGTGTCGGTGGAAGGGTACTGTTGGGGACGTCTGGAGAGGAAAAAACGGAGGGCTTGAAGGCCCTGGTCATGGCGAATGGAGGTGTAGAGGGATTGGATATCCATGGTGAAGATGAGGCGTTGGGGGCCAGGGAAACGGAAGTCTTGGAGGAGGTGGAGGGCGTGGGTGGTGTCTCGAACGTATGTGGGGAGTTCCTGGACTAGGGGGGATAGGACGGTGTCGAGGTAGGTAGAGATGAGTTCAGTGGGGCAGGAGCATGCTGAGACAATGGGTCGGCCAGGGTGGTCAGGCTTGTGGATCTTGGGAAGGAGGTAGAACCGGGCAGTGCGGGGTTCCCGGACTATGAGGTTGGAAGCTGTGGGTGGGAGATCTCCTGAGGTGATGAGGTTCTGTATGGTCTGGGAGATGATGGTTTGGTGATGGGGGGTGGGGTCATGGTCGAGGGGGCAGTAGGAAGAGGTGTCCTCGAGTTGGCGTTTGGCTTCAGCGGTGTAGAGGTCAGTGCGCCAGACTACCACTGCGCCCCCTTTATCCGCTGGCTTGATGGTGAGGTTGGGATTGGAGCAGAGGGATTGGAGGGCTGCGCGTTGTGTGGGTGAGAGGTTGGAGTGGGGGAGGGAAGTAGACAGGTTGAGACGGTCAATGTCTCGGCGGCAGTTGGAAATGAAGAGGTCGAGGGCAGGTAATAGGCCAGCGCGGGGTGTCCAGGTGGATGCAGTGCGTTGGAGGTGGGCGAAGGGGTCCTCGGAAGGTGGGCGGGAGTCCTGATTGTGAAAGTAAGCTCGGAGGCGGAGGCGACGGAAGAATTGTTCGAAGTCACGGCGTGTATTAAATTCATTGATGCGTGGACGGAGGGGGATGAAGGTGAGTCCTTTGCTGAGGACTGATTGTTCATCCTCAGTGAGGGGGAGGTCTGGGGGGATGGTGAAAACTCGGCAGGGCTGGGAGCTGGGATCTGGTGTGGGTGTGGAGCTGGGAGTGGGGGCGGAGCCAGTACCTGGAGTGGGTGTGATGGTGGGGGGAATGGGGGTGGAGGCATGAGCAGGGGTGATGTTCCCTTTGGGGTTCTGGGGGGTGGGGATAGTGACAGTGGGGTCTGTGGGGGGCGTGTCAGCAGAATGCAGGTGGGTGGCGCTGGTGGGGGTGGAAGTGGTGGTGACCATGGCAGTAGGGGTGGTGGGAGTCACTGAGCATGTGGCATCAGCGATGATGTGAAGGGCAGAAGTGATGTCAGGTGTGATGCATGAGGAATTGTGAGGGGTGGAAGTGGTTGTGGGAGTGGCCATGATGGGGGTGGAAGTGACATCATCAATCAGCGTGGGGGTGGTAGCTGCATCAGCCGCATGGCTAATGGTGGAATAGGTTCCGAGGCCAGGGGAATCTTCTGGAATGTTTGAGGAGCACTGGTTAAGGAGGTGGGTGGATAAAAATTTGTTGTACTTACAGTTTTTGATGTTTGAGATGGAATTGAAATACTGTTTGTTGAGAGTATGAATTCCCCTGAGGGAGAATGCCTCAGCTGAGGGCCACACTCTCTCAGAATTGCAAAGGATCCACTCTGTACTACATCCTCCAGGAACTCCCCACATACGTTCGAGACACCACCTACGCCCTCCACCTCCTCCAAGACTTCCGTTTCCCCGGCCCCCAACGCCTCATCTTCACCATGGATATCCAATCCCTCTACACCTCCATCCGCCATGACCAGGGCCTCCAAGCCCTCCGTTTTTTCCTCTCCAGACGTCCCCAACAATACCCTTCCACTGACACTCTCATTCGTTTGGCCAAACTGGTCCTCACCCTTAACAATTTCTCCTTTGAATCCTCCCACTTCCTCCAAACCAAAGGGGTAGCCATGGGCACACGTATGGCGCCCAGCTATGCCTGTCTCTTTGTTGGCTATGTAGAACAGTTGATCTTCCGTAATTACACCGGCACCACTCCCCACCTCTTCCTCCGCTACATTGATGACTGCATTGGCGCCACCTCGTGCTCCCGCGAGGAGGTTGAGCAATTCATCAACTTCACCAACACATTCCACCATGACCTTAAATTTACCTGGACCATCTCTGACACCTCCCTCTCCTTCCTGGACCTCTCCATCTCCATTAATGACGACCGACTTGACACTGACATTTTTTACAAACCCACCGACTCCCACAGCTACCTGGATTACACCTCTTCCCACCCTACCTCTTGCAAAAATGCCATCCCGTATTCCCAATTCCTCCTCCTCCGCCGGATCTGTTCCCAGGAGGACCAGTTCCACCACAGAACATACCAGATGGCCTCCTTCTTTAGAGACCGCAAATTCCCTTCCCACGTGGTTAAAGATGCCCTCCAACGCATCTCGTCCACATCCCGCACCTCCGCCCTCAGACCCCACCCCTCCAACCGTAACAAGGACAGAATGCCCCTGGTGCTCACCTTCCACCCTACAAACCTTCGCATAAACCAAATCATCCGCCGACATTTCTGCCACCTCCAAACAGACCTCACCACCAGTGATATATTTCCCTCCCCACCCCTTTCCGCCTTCCGCAAAGACTGTTCCCTCTGTGACCACCTGGTCAGGTCCACACCCCCCTATGACCCACCCTCCCATCCTGGCACTTTCCCCTGCCACTGCAGGAACTGTAAAACCTGTGCCCACACCTCCTCCCTCACCTCTATCCAAGGCCCTAAAGGAGCCTTCCACACCCATCAAAGTTTTACTTGCACATCCACTAATAGGCCCTTTTCACATGCAAAAAAAAGATCCTGACAGTGTTTTGAGTTTTCCACATGAAGGTCTGTTTGCCCTGAGGCACCAGTAATTGGATCCAAAAGTTAATCTCTTCTCTTGTATTTTCTAGAATGTGAAATAATCAACAAAACAACTCTGGTCAATTTTCAAGGAGAAAGTGAGGACTGGAGATGTTGGAGATCAGAGCTGAAAATGTGTTGCTGGAAAAGCGCAGCAGGTCAGGCAGCATCCAAGGAGCAGGAGAATCGACGTTTCGGGCATAAGCCCTTCTTCAGGAATGAGGAAAGTGTGTCCAGCAGGCTAAGATAAAAGGTAGGGAGGAGGGACTTGGGGGAGGGGTGTTGGAAATGCGATAGGTGGAAGGAGGTCAAGGTGAGGGTGATAGGCCAGAGTGGGGGTGGGGGCGGAGAGGTCAGGAAGAAGATTGCAGGTTAGGAAGGTGATGCTGAGTTCGAGGGATTTGACTGAGACAAGGTGGGGGGAAGGGAAATGAGGAAGCTGGAGAAATCTGAGTTCATCCCTTGTGGTTGGAGGGTTCCCAGGCGGAAGATGAGGCGCTCTTCCTCCAACCGTCGTGTTGCCATGGTCTGGCGATGGAGGAGTCCAAGGACCTGCATGTCCTTGGTGGAGTGGGAGGGGGAGTTGAAGTGTTGAGTCACAGGGTGGTTGGGTTGGTTGGTCCGGGTGTCCCAGAGGTGTTCTCTGAAATGTTCCGCAAGTAGGTGGCCTGTCTCCCCAATATAGAGGAGGCCACATCGGGTGCAGCGGATGCAGTAAATGATGTGTGTGGAGGTGCAGGTGAATTTGTGGTGGATATGGAAGGATCCCTTGGAGCCTTGGAGGGAAGTAAGGGGGGAGGTGTGGGCGCAGGTTTTGCATTTCTTGCGGTTGCAGGGGAAGGTGCCAGGAGTGGAGGTTGGGTTGGTGGGGGGTGTGGACCTAACGAGGGACTCACGGAGGGAGTGGTCTTTTCGGAACGCTGATAGGGGAGGGGAGGGAAATATATCCCTGGTGGTGGGGTCCGTTTGGAGGTGGTGGAAATGACGGCGGATGATACGCTGTATATGGAGGTTGGTGGGATGGTAGGTGAGGACCAGTGGGGTTCTGTCCTGGTGGCAGTTGGAGGGGCGGGGCTCAAGGGCAGAATCACGGGAAGTGGAGGGCATCGCGACCCATATTCCCAATTACTTCGTCTCCGCTGCATCTGCTCCCAGGAGGACCAGTTCCAATACTGTACAACCCAGATGGCCTCCTTCTTCAAAGACCGCAATTTCCCCCCAGACGTGGTTGATGATGCCCTCCACCGCATCTCCTCCACTTCCCGCTCCTCCGCCCTTGAGCCCCGCCCCTCGAATTGCCACCAGGACAGAACCCCACTGGTCCTCACCTACCTCCATATACAGCTTATCATCCGTCGTCATTTCCGCCACCTCCAAACGGACCCCACCACCAGGGATATATTTTGTTTGGATACTTTTTTTACCAAATTTCCAAAACAATGCAACAACTTGTAAAACAGTAACTACTGCTCCTGGAATTCAAGGAAATCAGCTCCAGGATAAAAATACCTCAAAAAAAAGGTACGGCTCTCACAGCCACAATTTTTCCCACCTTCCATCTTGGAGAGTTTAATTTAGATAAATGTGAGGTGCTGCATTTTGGAAAGGCAAATCAGGGCAGGACTTATACACTTAATGGTAAAGTCCTGAGGAGTGTCGCTGAACAAAGAGACCTTGGAGTGCAGGTTCACAATTCATTGAAAATGGATTCGCAGGTGGAAAGGTTAGTGAAGAAGGCATCTGATATGCTTGCCTTTATTGGTCAGTACATTGAGTACAGGAGTTGGGAGGCCATATTGCGGCTGTATAGGACATTGGTTAGGCCACTGATGGAATACTGCATGCAATTCTGGTCTCCCTGCTGTAGGCAAGATATTGTGAAACTTGAAAGGGTTCAGAAAAGATTTACAAGGATGTTGCCAGGGTTGGAGGGTTTGAGCTACAGGGAGAGGCTGAACAGGCTGGGGCTGTTTTCCCTGGAGCATCGGAGGCTGAGGGGTGACCTTATAGAGGTTTATAAAATCATGAGGGGCATGGACAGGATAAATAGGCAAGGTGTTTTCCCTGGGGTGGGGGAGTCCAGAGCTAGAGGGCATAGGTTTAAGGTGAGAGGGGAAAGATTTAGAAGGACCTAAGGGATGATTTCACACAGAAGGTGATGCTTGAATGGAATGATCTGCCAGTGGAGGTGATGGGGGCTGGTACAATTACAAGATATAGAGGCATCTGGAACGGTAAATGAATAGGAAGGGTTTGGAGGGGTATGGGCCAAGTGCTGGCGAATGGGACTAGATTAATTTAGGATATCTGGTCGCCATGGACAAGTTGGACCAAAGGGAGAATGCTTCATCTTCCACCTTGGGACCCTCCAGCCACATGGAATCAATGTGAATTTCACCAGTTTTCTCATTTCCCCTCCACTCACCGTATCCCAAATCCAATGTTTCAACTCAGCACTGCCCCCTTGACCTGTCCCATGCGTCCACTCCACCCTCCTCACCGATCTATCACCATCAACCCCACCTTCATCTACCTATTGCATTCCCTGCAACCTTCCCCCCAGCCCCACACCCCCCTCCCAATTATCTCTCAGCTCCCTTAGGCCACGAGCCTCATTCTTGATGAAGGGTCTATGCTCAAAACGCCGATTCTCCTGCTCCTCAGATGCTGTTTGACCGGCTATGTTTTTCTACCACCACACTCTTCAAAGTTGGACCAAAGGGTCTGTTTCTGGGTTATATATTTCTATCACCCTAAGTTGTGATCACTGTTTCCAAAATGCTCTCTGATTGTAAGGTCAGTCGCTTGGCCAGGCTCATTAGCCAATATAAGATAGAGTATGGTCCCTCCTCTAGTTGGACTATCCATGTATTGAACCCTCTTGGATGCACTTCACAAATTCTGCTCCACTGAAGCCTTTTGCTCTAAGAGAGTTCCAATGCTGGGTCATTCAAGTCAGGGATTAGCAAGAGGTTGAAGTTGGAAGAATACAGAGCCAAGAAGGTGCCGGAGGGAGTCTGAATTGGAACCCAACATTCTCAGTCTCGACCACAGTTTCTGTCTTTACTGGTCCTCTTGCACCTTACATGAAATGAATAGATCAACAATGAGCTGTTAAGTATGTGAAAAGCCAGCCAGTTCTCTCTTTACATTTGTGGAAGGCTTAAATGGTTAACTCTTTAGGAATTCTCAATGTTGTGCAGCTGAGCTTTAAATGTGGTGCCAGTGCTGTCAATGCCGGAAGATTCCAGCTGTGTCAAGACACTTCCATCCCTTTGTCTTTGCGACTCGCTAAGGAATGTGCCAAGCAGTTCCATTACACGCATGGAAAAATGGAAGAAAAAAATTACTCTGCTCCATGATAAAATGGACACCAAGAATCTGACTCAATAAAACATTTTAACTAAAAATGGGATCACTCCAGTCATTGTGCATCATTTTATGGTCTCATATTGAGTGGAAAACTAAATTCAATAATCCTAAATTCACATTCATGTCTTGAAGAATAAATTGGACATTCCCTTGATCCATGCTTCCTTCAGCGACAGCTTCAGTTAGAAGCACAGGCCCACTGGACTTACTTTTCAATCTATAGTTATATTCATGGCCCTGAGTTGAGTGAAATGTTTCAATATCAACCAACAATACATAGTTACTTTCACAACAAAGCCAGAAACTGCTGGAGAAACACAGCAGGTCTAGCAGCATCGGTGGAGAGAAAGTAAAGTTGATGTCCATGAATGAAGTTTGTATAGAATCACTACAGCATGGAAACAATCCCTTTGGCACAACAAATCCACACCGACCCTCCAAAGATTATCCCACCCAAATCCCTCTACGTTTGCCCTTGACTAACACATCTAACCTACACATCCCACAACAGCATGACCAATTCACTGGACCTGCACATCTTTGGATTGTGCGAGGAAACTGGGGCACCCGGAGGAAACCCACACAGACACGGGGAGGAATGTGCAAACTTCACACAGATAATTACCCAAGGCAGGAATCAAACCCGGGTTCCTGGTACTGTGACCCACCGTGCTACCCCAACTGTGACTCCTCTTCAGAAGCCAAACATTAGCACTGTTTCATCTCCACAAATGTTATTAGACCTGCTGAGTTCCTCCAGCAATTGCTGGTTTTGTTCCACCATCCAAAATATTTTGTTGTATTTTAGTTACTTCCAGAGTTGTGAGGCTAATTTTACCATTGCATTTGGTGCATAATAAAAACGTAATGCAATAGTTATCCTAATAACGATTTTAAAACACATTTTAACAATTATGCCTATGATTATTATTTTGTTTTTCCGTTATGCATTTCCTGACAGCTGTTAATGTTTGTTAATTATATTACCTCTGGGGCAGATAAACCCCAGTCTGCTGGATCTTTTACTCTCGAAAAATGCTCAGTGTAACAGGCACAATCAACTAACCATAAATGTCACTTGTAACATCATCGAATATTAACTAACATAACAAGCATTTGATCATGTTTTCCTAATTGGTTCACTCATTCCACAAAAGATCACAATTACTCTCCTGGGACAGAATGGATACAGGAAAGCAGCAGCTGCTGCAAACAACGCTGACTGAAGTGAGGGATTTGATGGTGTCTGTTCCTGTAATTTTTCATGCTCAGGGGTTCCTTCTTCTATGATCCTAATTAGCTCCAGTCACATTCTTAACAGCTTCAAATGATACGTGGGATCTGCTCACTTTTCTCTTGCTTGTCAGCTAATGGTACCTCGGTTGGCAACTCTTTGCGAATTATTTTCTGTGTTCGATCTGCAGTAATTCAGGGATGGAGGGCGCACAATCACAAAATATTTAATTCTTCAAAGGTGTCCCGATAGAAATTAATTCCAGGATTATTTTTTCCTCGATCACCAAAGTGCAAACAAAGGAGGCTTTTTTGGCTATCGGGTTTTCATTCATTCAAGAAAGTCTTCCATAGTATCCAGCTTTTTAGAAATGTTGCCTCCAAAATTTTAATTGGAAAAAACATTCATTTATTCACATTTTCCAGGAGAAAAATGCACATCCACATCAGTCCTGTATTTTCTGATGATATATTTTGCGTTTAATTTTTTTTTTGTTTTGGAATAACAGTTTACCTTGAGAAAGCTTTACAGTTCCAAGGCATATTTTATTTAAGCCTATGTTTCCTCACCTCTATCTCTTTTCAAGAATGAACTGCACTCACGTTTTAAGCTGTCATCCTCACTTTGCCTTCTGACCAGAAGGATGAGCTCTTGCACACACGATTTCCAAACTGGATTCGATTATACGACCAGCAGTGGAGACATACAAATTCTGAATAAATAGAAATTCAACCCCAGAAATGATAAATCCTTTTGATAAATTAGTGAAATACATAGGCAGAATACTGTGGCTGCTGGAAATCTGAAGCAAACACAGATTACACTGGAAAGACTCAGCAGGTCTGGCTGCCTCAGGTAAAAAGCTTTGAAATGTTGACTCTGTTTCTCTCTCTGGAAATGCTCCCTGATCTATAGAGTTTCTCCAGAATGTTTTTAGTGAGATACAAATCAAATCTCATCCTGGTACTGTTTAGCACACAATGATTAAATTTGCACCTTAGAATAGGAAGATTAGACAGTTAAATACATGGCTAAAGAGCTGGTGCAGAAGGGAGGACTTCAGGTGGACCTTCCAGGGCATTGGATGTCTTCCAGGCCAGATGGACAAGAAGGATGAGTTGCACCTGAACTGGAGGGGCACCAATATCCCAGGAGAGAGGTTTGCTAATGCATTTCAAAACTGTTTAACTTAGTGTGGCAGGGGTATGGGAGCCAGCAAGTGAAACGACCAAGGAGGAGAGGAGTCTGTGCCAAATCCAGAAAGACTGAGGAAATACAGACAGGGGTGGGGGGTTACTGAACAAGGCATGAAGTGTATCTGTTTTAATGGGAGGAGAGTGACATCTAAGGCAAATGAATTGGATTAATACGTATAATTCTGATGTTGTGGCTATTATAAAGATATGATTGAGAGAGGCACAAAACTGGCAGCTTTAGAATGTATATGTTTCAGGCATGGTATGTAATAGGGATGTAAAAGAGGTGGGTGAATTGTATTACTGATTATGGAGAAATAATCATAGGTACATTGAGGGAGGACACCTTGAAAAGCTCATCCAGCAAGGACTTATGGGTACAGCTCAGGAATAAGAAAGGTGCAATCATTTGATGGGATTGTACTACAGGTCTCCCAACAGCCAGCAGGAGATAGCAGACAGATATGTGGACAGATTAAGGAAAAGTTTGAAAACAAGAGGGTTGTTGTAGTTGATTTTAACTTCTCTTACAGCGTCTGGGACTCACTTAGAGCCAGGGGCTTGGATGGAGGAGAATTTGTTAGGTGAGTCAGGATGGTTTATTGAAACAATATGTAAGTAGTCCAACTAGGGAAGGGACCACATTCGACCTGGAATTGGAAATGAGTCTGACCATTATCAAAGTTTCAGTGGGGGAGCATGCCTGGAACAATTACCATAATTCTGTAATTTTAAGTTGCTTATGGATAAAGATAAGAGTAGTACTTGAGTGAAAGCACTTATACGAGGGAAGTATTAGGCAAGAGCTGGGGAATGTATATTGGAGGCAGTCGTTCGAAGATAAATTCACGACGAGCATGTGGGAATCTTTTCAAGGCCGGTTGATTGGAGTTAAGGACCTGCATGTTCCTGTGGAAATGAAGGATAAGGTTGGAAAGGTTCGGGATGCTTTGATGACCGGAGAAGTTGAGTTCTTGGTCAAAAAGTAAAAGGAGGCATATGCCCATATAAGCAGCAAGAGCATAGCTAGGGAAGGGATAGGTCCACTCAAGGACAAAGGACAGATTTATACATATTACTGGTGCAAGTGGGTGAGATCCTTAACAAATACTTTGCATCTCTATTCATAAAGGAGAAAGACATGGTGGATGGTAAGTCTCAGGAGAAGTATGATTATTCTCTGGAGCATGTCAATATTAAAAAGGAGACAGTGTTAGGTGTTTGAAAAAAACATTACGGTAAACAAGTCGACATGACCTGATGGGATCTATCCCTGAATGCTGAGGCAGGCAAATGAGGATATTGCTGAGGCCTTGTACGAAATCTTTGGATCCTCTTTAGTCACGGATGTCCCAAAAGACCGGAGAACAGCCAACATTGTTCCTTTATTTAAGAAGGGCAATATGGCTAAGCTGGGACATCACATAGCTGTGGGTCTTACAGCAGTGGTAAGGAAATTATTGGAGAAGATCTGTAGGGATAGGGTTTTGTCACATTTGGAAAAATATGGATTTATTAGTGATAGACAGCATGGCTTTGTGCAGGGAAGTCTGTCTCTGACAAACTTGAGTGCGTTTTTTGAGGAAGTGACAAAGATGATGAGAGCAGGGCAGTAAATGTTGTCCAATTGGACTTAGCAAGGCCTTTGACAAGGTCCTTCCTGGCAGGCCGATCTAAAAAGGGAAGTCAAATAGGATCCACAATGAGCTGGTAAGATGGATATAGAACTGACTTTGTCATACAAGACAGAGAATAACCGTGGAAGGATGTTATTCTGTCTGGAGATCTGTGACTAGTCGAGTTCTGCAGAGATCAGTACTGGGACTCTGTCAGAGGATACAGCAGGAAATAGATAAGTTAAAGGGGAGAAATAGCAGATCGAGCCTAATCCACACAAATGTGAGGTAATGTGTTTTGAAAAATCTAATGGAGGAGGGATGTACCCAGTAAATAGAGAACTCTTAGTTGCAACAGCATACAGAGGGATCTAAGCGTACAGGTCCTCATTGCATTGAAAATGGCAATTCCACTGGATAAAATGGACAGGATGGCATATAGCACACTTGCATTCATCAGTTGCGGCATTGAGTATAAAAAATAACAAGTCAATTTGTCACTCTATAAAACTTTAGTTAGACCACATTTGGAATATTGCGCACAATTTTTGTTGCCACAGTACAAGAAGGATGTGGGATGCTTTGGAAAAGGTACAGAAATGGTAGACCAAGATGGTTTGGAGGGTAACAGCTATGAGGAGAGGTTGGACAAAGTTGGTTTGTTTTCCTTTAAACATTGAAAGAGGACAGTGACCTGACAGCAGCTTCCAGAATTGGGAAAGGCATGAATAGAACAGATAGTCAGAGTACTTTTCCCAGGGTAGAAATGTCAGTAACTAGGGGACATAGGTTTAAGGTAAAAGTGGAAATGTTTAAAGGAGATGTGAGAGGCAAAGTTTTTTTACACAGAGGGTGGTGGGTGCTTCAAATGAGCTGCCAGAGGAAGTGATGGAGGCACAATACAATTAGCAAGTGTTGAGCAGATTTGTAGCTCAGGGTGAGGTGCTGGATGTAGGTTTACTCGCTGAGCTGGAAGGTTTGGTAACATCATCAGTGAGCCTCCAGAGGCTCACTGATGATGTTACCTAGTATGGTGATGAAACGTCTGAAACTGAATCTTCCATCTCAGCGAGCAAACCTATATCCAGCACAATACAATAGCAATATTTGAGACATCCTGATAAATAGAGGACTATGGACTGCATACAAGTAAAAAGGGTTTCCAGTTTAGAAAGGCATTATGTGTTGGTGGGCCGAAGGACCTGTTCCTGTGCTTAACACTTCTTTATTCTTCATTGAATAAAGTACACAGTTCTGGCCCTGAAGATTTCCATTTTCTGATCATCACACAGAAAAGGTCACAAGAGTAATCCTTTGGCTCAGGGAACAGAACTTTTATCATTGCTTCAGATTTCCCATGAATCATACAGACACATTCCAGTGAGGAAAAAGGATTTCCGGAATGAAATAAGCCAACCACGTTTAACCAAGGAATTTAAGGATAGCATGGAATTAAAAGAAAACAAAACATAAATGATGGAAAAACTTATAGTGTGATAAAGGATTGGAAAACTTTTAAAAATTTACAAGAGATGACCAAAATAAAGGGGAGATGCTTAAATTTAAAGCAAGTAATTCAAGATATCAAGACTGTGAGAGCTTCTTCTATATATAAAAAGAGAAAAAGAAAACAAATTGAATATAGACCCGTTCGAGAATGGGGTTGGGTAAATCATAATGAGGAATGAGGAAATGGCAGAGGAGTTGAATAAGTACTTTACATCAGTCTTCACAATAGAAGAAATTAATAGCATTCCAAAATGACTAAATTGTCTCAATATTGTTAATTCTAAGGAGGTGAGGAAATGAACACAATAACTATCACAGGAGTAAAAGTGCGAGGGAAACTAATGGAGCTAGAGACCAATAATGTCCCTTGAGCTGATGGAATGCATCCCAGGATATTAAAGCAAGTTGCTTCAGGGATTGTGGGCGCACTGTTGGTAAACGTACAAGAATCCTTAGATTCTGGAAGAGTCCCAAAGGATTGGAAATCTACCAGTGTAGCACCTTAAGTTTTCAAGGGAAAGAGACCAATATGGGCAATTCACTTAACATTTGCTGATAGGAAAATGTTAGTGTCTGCCATAAAAGATGTAATTGCAGAATATTTGAAAATACAGGTTCCGGACAAGCAGGGTCATCAAATTTAATTTGAATTCTTTGAGGAGGTAACAGCAAGATAGATAAAGGAGAAGTAGTAGATGCAATGCACTTGGACTTTTAGGAAGCATTTGATAAGGTACCACACATTAGGGTGCTTCATAAGATAAGATAAGATGTTGAAGGTAGCATATTAGCATAGCTAGGGGATTGGCTAATGGATAGAAGGCTGAGAGTCGGGCTAAGGTGGGCATTTTCATGCTGACAACCTGTAACTATTAGAGTGTCATAGGGACCAGTACTGGGACCACAATTATTTACAATACATATTAATGACTTGGCTGAGGATAGTTAATGTTCTATAGCCAGGTTAGCAGATGACACAAAAGTGGGCGGAAAATTAAATGGTGAGGATGACACAATGAGTTTGCAGAGGGATAGAAACAGTAAATAAGTGGGCAGTACTTTACAGAGTGATTATAATGTGGGAAAATGTGAGGTTATGAACTTTGGCAGGGAGGATAAAAAAAACTGAATACTATATAAATGTAGAGGGACATCAGAAATCCACAGGACAGAGAGATTTGGAAGTCCTCATGCATGAATCGCAAAAAAAGCTATCATCCAAGTTCAGCAGGTAAAAAAGAAAGCAATGGAATATTGGCCTTTATTTCACAAAAAGTATTGTATAAAGTAGAAAGGTTTTGCTCGGTTCAATGGGCATAACCTCAGAATAAGATATCACACAAGATATCTTATCTCACACATAAGATATCACATAAGATAGCAGAAATGGTGTGAGTGCGGTGCTGGAAAAACACGGCAGGCCAGGCAGCATCCGAGGAGCAGGAGAATCAATGTGTCGGGCATAAGCCCTTCATCAGGAATTCTCATCAGAGATAAGGAGCAATTTCATCTCTCAGAGGAGTTTGAATTTGTCAAATTCATAACCACAAATACTATTGAAGCCAGGTCATTAAGTGTATATAAGTTTGAGATAGACAGATTTTTAATTAGTGTGGGCATCAATGGTAATCCAGTAGGGCAAGAAAGTTCAATTTACAGATCAGATCAGCCATGTTCTCATTGAATAATTGACCAGGCTCAATGGACTGAATGAAATACTTCTGCTCCTATATTTCCAACAAAATAAAGACATCCAATCAAGAATTCAACATTCTCCTTGTTCAGCTATCATTCATATCAAATATTGAGAAATTACAGGAGATACATGCTATCAGATCAATTGTTGTCATCGAGTTGTAGAGATGTACAGCATGGAAACAGACCATTCAGTCCAACTCGCCCATGCTGACCAGATATCCTAAATTAATGTAGTCCCATTTTCCAGCACTTAGCCCCTATCCCTCTAAACACCTCCTATTTATGTACCAATCCAGATGCCTTTTAAATGTTGTAATTGTACCAGCCTCCATCACTTCCTTTGGCAGCTCGTTCCATACTTCCGCATCGAGGGGGCAAAAAACATATCAATTCTGGTATGACATTTATGTGGATCGGAGTAAAAAGAAAAATCTCTGCCCTGTGGATGAAGACATCTCCATACATCTACTAATCCTAATTCTTTGTTCAGATCCACCAATTGTCTAGATCTGGGAGATACTCCCACAGTACCCTTGGGAATCCTATCTATTTCCAGATCCATAATACAATTAAAGTCTCCCCCTATAACTGGGGGCACCAAGAGCCATCAATTTTGAGAAGGCTTCCGTTATAAATTTAAAGGGGTATGCCGGGGGGCAGTACAAATTTAAAATCCCATATTCCTCTGTGTGAAAAAGTTGCTTCTTTGGTGCCCTTTATATCTTTCCCCTCTCACCCTAAACATATGCCCTCTGGTTCTGGACTCCTCCACCCCAGGGTAAAGACCTAATCTATTTACCCCATCCATGCCCCTCACTTTTTTGTAAACCTCAAAAGGTCACCTTTCAGCCTCCGACACTCCAGGGAAAACAGCCCCAACCTATTCAGCCTTTCCCTGTAACTCGAACCCTCCAATCCTGGCAACATCCCCTGTTGCCAAGTTATGACGTTGCCAATAACAGTATGAAGTTTCTTTTACGGATCTGCTGTAAGCAGTGTGTACTAGAAGTGGCAATAAGCTTCCAGCTTCTCTCTTTGCACCGACAGCAGTCAGGAGTCTGAAATGAATGAATGATCTACTACCTTGTCTAAAAGGCTATAGCCAACTTCAGAACTGAGCAACTGGTAGCTTTTTTCCTGTTCACTTTCATGATGTGCAAACTGCTGTGCAACTACATTTAGCATTTCTGTCTTTTAACACTGGGGTCTGATTGCAGTATAATTTATAAACCATCCTGGAGTGTATGATGTACCCACTCTGGGGTGTATGATGTACCCACCCTGGGGTGTATGATGTACCCACCCTGGGGTGTATGATGTACCCACTCTGGGATGTATGATGTACCCACCCTGAGGTGTATGATGTACCCACCCTGGGGTGTATGATGTACCCACCCTGGAGTGTATGATGTACCCACCCTGGGGTGTATGATGTACCCACCCTGGGATGTATGATGTACCCACCCTGGAGTGTATGATGTACCCACCCTGGGGTGTATGATGTACACACTCTGGGGTGTATGATATACCCACCCTGGGGTGTATGATGTACCCACCCTGGGGTGTATGATATACCCACCCTGGGGTGTATGATGTACCCACCCTGGGGTGTATGATGTACCCACCCTGGAGTGTATGATGTACCCACCCTGGGGTGTATGATGTAAGCTGTCCTGGAGTGTATGATGTAAAGCGTGTGGCTTGGGAGGTTATCTGGTTAGAAATTCTGCCTTCGTTTATCAACACTGTATTCCATTGCTTAAAGAGTCCATAAACCTCATTCCTCACCCATCCCTGACCAGTCCATACCTCTTTAAAACAAACTTGCCACCTCATTCCACCTCACTGCCTCAAGTATTCCCCATAGCTCCTCAGATCATCCATGCCAACTCAAGCCTCCTATATGTCTCATGTTTATCCTAAATAGTCACCTTCTCATTATGCACTGTGTACAGTCCTCAGAGTTGATGCAATGTCAAATGCAGGGGAACTTTGATTATCCGAAAATCAGATTATCCGAAGGAGATCTCGAGGTCCCGATGGAAACATTACATCAAAGACGTGTTTCCAACAGTGATTTTGTTGACAGTGATTAAACAGGCACCGTCTCCAAATGACTCACCTCCCGCCCTCTCTCTCTCACTCCACACACTTTCTCTGGAGTTCTACAGAAGGGTGTACCGTAACGCCCCCCCCACTCACCCCCTTCCCCATATAATCTCTCCAACATTGTCCTGTTGTGTGTGTGTGTGTGTGCGTGTATGTGTGGGGCTGTGTGTGTGCGTCTGTGTGTATGTGGCTGTGTCTGTGTGTGTGTGGGTGTCTGCGCGTGTGTGTGGGGGGGGTGTGTGTGTGGCTTTGAGTGTGTATGTGTGTGGGGGGCTGTGTGTGTGTCTGTATGTGTATGTGTGTGTATAGCTGTGTCTGTGTGTGTCTGTGTCTGTGTGTGTGTGGCTGTGTCTGTGTGTGTCTGTGTGGCTGTGTCTGTCTGTGTGTGTGTGTGTCTGTGTGGTCGTGTCTGTGTGTGCGTGTATGCCTGTGTGGCTGTGTCTGTGTGTGTGTCTGTGTGTGTATGTCTGTGCGGCTGTATGTGTGTGTGTGTGTGTGTCTGTCTGTCTGTGTGTGGCTGTGTCTGTGTGTGTGTCCGTGTGTCTGTGTCTGTATGTGTGTGTGGCTGTGTCTGTGTGTGTGTGTCAGTGCAGCTGTGTCTGTCTGTGACTGTGTGTGTGTTTGTGTGTGTGTGTGTCTGTGTGTGTATGTGTGTCTGTGCAGCTGTGTCTGTCTGTGGCTGTGTGTGAGTGTGTGTGTGTCTGTGTGTGTATGTGTGTCTGTGCAGCTGTGTCTGTCTGTGTCTGTGTGTGTGAGTGTGTGTGTGGCTGTGAGTGTGTGTGTGTGTGTGTGTGTATGTGTGTCTGTGCGGCTGTGTCTGTCTGTGTCTGTCTGTGTCTGTGCGGCTGTGTCTGTCTGTGTCTGTCTGTGTGTGTGTGGCTGTGACTGTGTGTGTGTGCGTGTGCGCTATTTGGAGACTTACCCCACAAAGGCAGCTGCAACAGTCTTGTTGTTGGTGTCCAGTCCAGCTGCACCAGAGAGGGGGCGGGTGCATACGGGTTTGGGGGGCAGGCTGTGTTGCACAGGGCTGTGGGGTGGGGGAACGGTGTTGGGGGTGGGGAGAGGTGTTGCACGGGGTTGGGGGAGGGGGGAGGTGTTGCACAGAGTTGGGGGTGGGAGACGGTGCTGGGGGCAGGGGGCAGTGTTAGGGTGGGGGGGCGGGGGGCAGTGTTGGGGTGGGGGGGGGCGGTGTTGCATGGGGTTGGGGGTGGTGTTGGGGGTGGGGCCTCGTGCGCTGTGTCCTGCTGCAGTCTCCTGAACAAGGAGCAGACTTTAAAAATTCCGAGCCCCGAGGAAAGGCATTTAATCAATGAACCAAATAATCGATTATCCGAACGAAATAGTGCCCACCCATCACGTTCGGATAATCGAGGTTCCCCTGTATATTACAGCTGTTAGAGAAAAAATTAACCATGTAACAAAACCTTCTATATCGTTGATGATCAGAAAAAGATCTGCATTTATAACACTTGAAATCCTATCAACATGTTTCAACAAACCCGAAACCACACCAAAAGGAACAAGGTGTTATTATAGCTTCGCTTGTGTATTCTCAGGAACACCTACTGTGCTGAAACCCATTAACACTTGAAACTAGCTAAACACAGTCAATTACTGCAGCTGTCCGCACAATGACTGCTTTCTGCACAGGAAAGAACAGAAGGTGCTCATTGCAAATTCAAAGTTAAATATCTGCTCCTATATACAATATTTTCTCTGATCCAATCACCCTTCATTAATTCTAATTGCTGCTTGCTCTTCATTATCACTCAGGAATATTATGTTGATCACCATCTATCAATAACGTTAATTTTTCTTGCGTTGAATGATGATGGGTGTGCTGCTAACTGATCCCCTGCAGCTGGAGATTTTTTTTGTTCTGTAAGGAGAACAGGTGGAAAACTGGGCAGAGGTCATCACACTTACTCATTCGGTTAATGCATTGTCATCAATTGAATTATTTTCGTAGTGTTCTGTATGGAGATGTTCACGTGGCATACGGTGCAAAATATGGTGTGTTTATTACATCATCCCAGTTGAATTTTCTGACCATCCAAATTCATCACGGTCATGTTCCTCCCTATTAACAGAATCATCATTTCCCATGTTGTCTGAGAGGGTTCCCTACCTGTCACACCCTTTGTTCTACTATTATGTTGCAAGCGTGAAAAGCCTAAACTAAAATATGGCAATTTTTCTTATTAAAAATAATTCCATTATTAATCTAGCTTCCATTGAATTGTATTATAACATCTATAACTAAGCTATATCTAGATATATATCCCTCATTTCCATTGTAAGCAAGATAATAATTTGAGTTAAAAATCACACAACACCAGGCTATAGCCCAACAGGTTTTATTGGAAGCACCAGCTTTTGGATCAGGTGGAAGGAGCGTCGCTCCGAAAGCTAGTTTGTTTCCAATTAAACCTGTTGGACTATAACCTGGTGTTGTGTGATTTTTAACTTCGTACACCCCAATCCAACACCGGATTCTCCAAATCATGATAATTTGAAACTGAGTCATTTGTTTCTGGGGACATGGTGTTCTGTTTAACATTTCATCTCTTCTCCTTTGTTGTCACTGTCTTATTTTCATGCTTCTTTTGGTGTAAAAAATGTCTGAATTTATTCCTAACTCTTCAAATAACCACGCGTACAACTGTCACAATTGCTCTAAAGACTCACAGGTATGGTAGATATTTAACTTCACTCATTCTTTATCCTTCCAAAGCCCGTCAAGGATAACTCTACAAATTACTCTATTGTTAAGGTGCCACAAAAACTTCACCAAATGAAATTAACATTATCTAGAGGCAGATTACAAATTTCTAAATTTATTCAGTGAGGAAGTCAAAAGGTTCTGTGGTGATGTTCAAGCATTTGAAAGTCATGCTAAACCCTGTATCCCAATGTGAGTGTGACAAAGATGAATCACCCCTTTGCCTCCTTTTTGACCTTTGACATGGTTGATCACTGTAATTTCCTTTGATGCATCTCCACTGCTCTCCAGCTGGACAAGAATGAATGCAGTAGTTAGCTTTGGAAGAAGTAACAGAAATGCAGAGTACTGGGCTAATGGTAAAATTCTTGGCAGTGTAGATGAACAGATAGATCTCGGTGTCCAGGTGCATAAATCCCTGAAAGTTGCCACCCGGGTTGATAGGGTTGTTAAGAAGGCATACAGTGTGTTGGCGTTTATTGTTAGGAGAATTGAGTTTCAGAGCCATGAGGCCATGCTTCAGCTGGACAAGACACTGGTGCGGCCGCACCTGGAGTATAGCGTGGAGTTCTGGCCACCGCATTATAGGAAGGATGTGGAAGTTTTAGAAAGTTCAGAGGAGATTTACTCGGATGTTGCCTGGTATGGAGGGAAGGACTCACGAGGAAAGGCTGAGGGAACTGAGGCTGTTTTCATTAGAGAGAAGAAGGTTGAGAGGTGACTTAATTGAGGCATATACAATAATCAGAGGGTTAGATGGGGTGGACAGTGAGAGCCTTTTTCTTCGGATGGTGAAGACTAACACGAGAGGACATAGCTTTAAATTGAGGGGTGACAGATTTAGGATAGATATCAGGGGTAGTTTCTTTACTCAGAGAGTAGTAGAGGCATGGAACGGCCTGCCTGTAACAGTCATAGATTCGCTGACATTAAGGGCATTTAAATGGCCATTGGACATAACATGGATAATAATGGAACGATGTAGGTTAGACAGGCATCAGATTAATTTCACAGGTCGGCACAACATCAAGGGCTGAGGGGCTTGTACTGCGCTGAAATGTTCTATGCTCTATGCTCTAGGAATGCACTCACCTGCTTCCATTCTAATCTAGTGCAGCCAGTGAATCATCTGTAATGGTTTATTTTTTCCTGCTGCAGCATTACCACTGTTGTCAAGTAGTGATCTATGGTCCATGTCTGTTTTTCATCTGTGTGCGTATCTTGGTAATATTATCGGAAAACATGGTAAGTAAAATCCTATAGGAGTCTCAGGAACATGAGCTATGGCAAAATCTGAGGTAGAATCAGCTAAGAACTCTGGCTGTGCCTTCCTTGATGTCAGAAAGATCGTGTTCCACCTTTTATCCTTTTCCAGCAGAGTGAGGTGAGTTTTGCGTTCGGCAGTGGTGAGTTGCCAATTAAGTGTGGGGAGGACAGGAGGTTGGTGGGGGGAGGGGGGGAGGTGTTAAACATTTCAGTAATGTCACTACACACTTAATTAATATTCAGCTTCCAGTTTTATTAAATGCAACCAAAACATGAGATGTAGAAAATTCTCAACGTGGAAATCAGCAAGCACCCCTAGCTACTTCTGTTTGCCATTTTCTGCAACCAGCCTCCACGTTGGGCAGGAACGACCATCTCATGGCACTGTCCATGGGCACCCTACATCAACAGACATTGATATCCAATGTGCAAGTCTTTTAAAACCCTTCAATCCAGTTACAGGACACTTCCGCACTTCACCACAGGCTGCACCAGCAAGTATCATTGCAATGCTGGAGTGAGAGCACTATGCGCTCAGGGACATGTACCCAACTCACGGACTGGACTAGGCTGCATCTCCAGGCCGTTCACTTGTTGCCTTAGCGCTCATTCACTCTGAGACAAGCTGGATGTTGATTGCACCCCTGATTTGCATTGCCTTGCCTTTTTGCACTTTGCTCTCTCAGCCATTGCCAGCGGGCTTGCATTACCTTAGTCTCTAACCTTGCCATTTTGTGCAGATGCAAAGTCAGAAGCTTGTGGTGGTTGTCAACAGGGCTCAGTCAAGTTAAATGAGATAGCCTTTGCTTAGGGGGTCCCAGTACAACTAGTCAAGGACAGTCTCTGATACCAGTCCGGGGCTTGGACATGGTTAGTCAGTCACATGTAATGGTCAGAGTTAGGATCCTCTCCATGTAAAGAATCAGAAGCCAATGTTAACTCTTTCTTCCCTATTGTGGGATGTTTTCCTCTTGGAACGAGTAAGATGCAGATATTATGAGAGCTGAAAAGAGGTGGCACAGCTGTTAGTTTTGGTGCAGGTGGGGAAGTGTCCCGAGTAAGTGAGTAAGCAGCACAGAGGGCCTATCGGGCTAGCGGTGTTGGAGTTTGGGGTGAGTGACAATGAATAAGGGAAGATGTTGCAGGCAAAAGGATCGGTGCTGGGTCCACTGCTCTTTGCCATTTATATAAATGATTTGGATGTGAAAATAGGAGGTATAGTTAGTAGGTTTGCAGATGACACCAAAATTGGAGGTGTAGTGGTCAGCAAAGACGGCTCCCTCAGATTACAATGGGATCTTGATCATTTGGGCCAATGGGCTGAGGAGTGGCAGATGGAGTTTAATTTAGATAAATGTGAGGTGCTGCATTTTGGAAAAGCAAATCTTAGCAGGACTTATACACTTAATGGTAAGGTCCTAGGGAGTGTTACTGAACAAAGAGACCTTGGAGCACAGGTTCATAGTTCCTTGAAAGCAGAGTCTCAGGTCGATTGGATAGTGCAGAAGGTGTTTGGTATGCTTTCCTTTATTGGACAGGGCATTGAGTATCAGAGTTGGGAGGTCATGATGCAGCTATACAGGACATTGGTTAGGCCATTTTTGGAATATTGTGTGCAATTCTATTCTCCCTCCTATCGGAAGGATGTTGTGAAACTTGAAAGGGTTCAGAAAAGATTTACAAGGATAATGCCAGTGTTGGAAGGTTTGAGCGATAGGGAGAGGCTAAATGGGCTGGGGCTGTTTTCCCTGGGGCATTGGAGGCTGAAGGTTGACTTTACAGAGATTTATGAAATCATGAGGGGCGTGGATAGGATAAATAGACAAAGTCTTTTCCCTGGGGTGGGGGAATCCAGAACTAGAGGGCGTAGGTTTATAGGGTGTGAGGATTCAGTGATGGTAATGCTATTTGAATCTCAAAGAGAGATGAACGGTTTCTCTCTTGCTGAAAATAATCAATTCTTGATACTAATGCAGTACAAATGTTACATGTCAGTTATCGGGCTCAGCCTAATGCTACACAGGTTTACTTCAATTATATTCTGCTTCAGTCACTGAAGATTTGTGAATGGTTTGTGAATGGTATTGAACAATGTCCCGTCATCAGCAATGTCTGATATTATGATGATAGGAAGATTATTGATGAAACAGCTGATGATGATTGGGCCTATGTGTGGAAGCTAGTACAATTCCAACATTTAAAAGGCATCTGGATGGGTCAATGAGTAGAAATGGTTTGGAGGGATATGGGCCAGGTGCTGGCAGGTGGGACGAGATTGTTGTTGAAGAAGAGGTTTTTATAGGGGTTCGGTCTGACTCTCATTGCGGAGCCTGGAAACTTTCCCAGGATGTGAATCCATCTATTCTACAGGTAGTTCAGGTGGATAATATTGCTACTTGCATCAATGTCAGGTAAAAAGATTATGTTCTGAATGCTTTATTTAGTAAAATCATTCTGCTGCTAACAATGTCAATATTTTGATTTAGGCACTCATATGCAAAATATGCTATGTAAAGCTATCATGTCAAGAAAATTAGTTTTCTATTGTTAGGTGATACTGTAGTTCATGAGATTAGAACTATTTTCTAGTCTACAAGATGAACGCCACTACAAAGTGATGAGAGATAGAGCTAGTTGGACCTGTACATTCTGATGTTTTGAAGAATGAGTGTGTTCCTGTGATTGAAGAATCTAAAACATGTGCACAGCCTCAGGATAAGGAGTCAATTATTCAGGACTAAATTTGGAAAGACGTTTGATGTCTGATTACCAGTCTTTAAGGACTAAAGGCCTGTGCTTTTATTTTTCACATTTAAAAAGGGGAAAGTAAGTGGCATTATAGAAGAAAATCAATCTAAAATATTTGGCCTGAGCTTTCACCATGACAAAACTTCTGGGCTTAATCACTCTGATGTTTTAATCTATGCAATTCTGACTTGTTTTCAGCCTGACCACCCATGGATTAAAAATCTGATGTCCAGGCAACCAATTTTTAAAGGTTGGTTTGCAGTATTCTTTCACCTCTGGGCGCCCAACCTGGGAGAAAATAACCAAGCCATTATTTCTTCTTAGCTGATAGACAGTAATAGATTCAAACTAGTAAAAGATGAAGACGTGAAATTGTTTTCCAAGAATAATAGGGCAGTTGTGGTTAGATTAGATTGCTTACAGTGTGGAAACAGGCCCTTCGGCCCAACACTGACCCTCCAAATGGTAGGGGATTTTAACTTTCCAAACGTTCTCTGGGACTGCCGTAGTGTTAAGGGTTTAGATGGAGAGGAAGTTGTTAAGTGTGTTCAAGAAAATTTTCTGATTCAGTATGTGGATGCACCAACTACAGAAGGTGCAAAATTTGACCTACTCTTGGGAAACAGGGCAGGGCAAGTGACTGAGGTGTCAGTGGGGGAGCACTTTGGAGCCAGCGTTAGTTTTAAAATTCTGTTAGTTTAAAAATAGTGATGGAGAAGGATAGACGATTGAAAAGTTGAATTTTTAAATTGGAGGAAGGCCAATTTTGATAGTGTTAGGCAAAAACTTTCAAAAGCTGACTGGGGACAGATGTTCGCAGGTAAAGGGACAGCTTGAAAATGGGAAGCTATCAGAAGTGAAATAACGAGAGCCCAGAGACAGTATATTCCTGTTGGGATGAAAAGAAGAACTGATAGGAGTAGGGAATGCTGGATGACTAGAGAAATTGAGCATTTGGTTAAGAAAAAGAAGGAAGCATATGTCAAGTATCGACAGGAGAGATCGAGTGAATCCTTAAGTATAAAGGCAATGGGAGTATACTTATTAGGGAAATCAGGAGGGCAAAAAGGGGACTGAGATAGCTTTGGCAAATAGGGTTAAGGAGAATCCAAAGGGTTTTTACAAATATATTAAGGACAAAAGGATAACTAGGGAGAGAATAGGGCCCCTCAAAGATCAACAAGGCGGCCTTTGTGTGGAGCTGCAGGAGATGGGGGAGATATTAAATGAGTATTTTGCATCAGTGTTTACTGTGGAGAAGGACACCAGTCACCTGCCCTGCCCTAGTTCCCAAGAGTAGGTCAAATTTTGCACCTTCTGTAGTCGGTACATCCACATACTGAATCAGAAAATTTTCTTGAACACACTTAACAACTTCCTCTCCATCTAAACCCTATAGAATGTAGGGAAATAGATGGTGACATCTTGAAAACTGTCCGTATTACAGAGGAGGAACCCTAGAACTCTGTGGGAGGCTAGGGAAATGATTGCTGGGCCTATTGCTGGGATGTTTGTGTCGTCGGTGGTCGCGGGTGGGGTGCCGGAGGACTGGGGGTTGGCTGACGTGGTGCCACTGTATAGGAAGGGTGGTGGGCACGGGCCGGGGAGCTGTGGACCGGTGGGCCTGGCGTCGGTGGTGGGCATGTTGTTGGGGAGAATACTGGGGGACGGGAGTTACGTGTATTTGGAGGGGCACGGACTGATTGGGGATAGTCAACGTGGCGTTGTGAGTGGGAGGTCATGTCTCACAAACTTGATTGAATTTTTTGAGGAAGTGACAGAGAGTATTGATGAGGGCAGAGCAGTGAGTTCTGAAAAGTAGTGGACCTTGTGGCACTCTACTGGTCACAGGCCTCCAGTTTGAAAAACAACCCTCCACCATTGCCCTCTATCTTCTATCTTGGACCCGGTTCTGTATCCCTGTATTCCATGAGATCTAATCTTGCTGAAGTCCATATAGATCACATCTACTACTCTGCCCTCATCAATTGTCTTTGTGACTACTTCGAGGAGCTAGGTCGGGTTTGTGAGACATGATTTCCCACACATGGGGCCACGTTGATTATCCCTGGTCGGTCCTTGCCTTTCCAAGTACGTGTACGTCCTGTCCCTCGGGATTCCCTCCAGCAACTTGCCCGCGGCTGACGTCGGGCTCACTGGTCTGTGGTTCCCTGGCTTGTCTTTACCACCTTTCTTGAGCGGTGGCACCGCGTTAGCCAGCCTCTGGTCTTCTGGCGCCTCACCTGTGGCTGCCGATGGTGCAAGTGTCTCAGTGAGCGGCCTGGCAGTCACTTCCCTCACTTCCTACAGAGTTCTAGGGTATACCTGATAAGGTCCTGGGGATTTATCCACTTTTATTCGTTTCAAGACATTCAGCCTGTTGTATGACTAAAATAAAGAACTGTTTATATGTAATGCATGATAACTTGTCTAGTCCAGAATTTCCAAATCTGGCATTTTATTGAAAGGACCCCATACTCTTCACTTAATTGTTCTGACTGTGGTATAGCTCAGGAACATATGGTCTCACATGACCTTCAGAATGAGGGTAGAAGATGGCAGGTGATGGAGTGGATATTCTTGATGTCACAAGGAATTAAGGGCTACGGGGAGAATGCGGGTAAGTGGAGTTGAAATGCCCATCAGCCATGATTGAATGGCGGAGTGGACTCGATGGGCCAAATGGCCTTACTTCCACTCCTATGTCTTATGGTCTTATGGTCTTATGGGTTGGGATATCTGGTCGGCATGGACAGGTTGGACCGAAGGGTCTGTTTCCATGCTGCACCTCTCTATGACTCTGAGACAGTCGGACTATGTCTATGTACACCCATTTGGTTTCCAGAAACATGAGGCCATGCCAGGTTTTGTTGTCCCTTCCTAAGTTATAGCACGTCCCATTCGTCCAACGGTGTTGTATGTATTACATAGCAGCACCTTTGTTTTAAAAGTTTCATCCGTATTTTCAAATCTCTATAATCTCCTCCAGCTCTACTGAAATACCCTTGCTCGGTCCTTTTGAAATATTTTTGATTTCACTTCAGTTGCCAAGACCGTCGGCCTGGGTTGAGCCAGGGGGGTTGTCAGGGAGTGGAATGAAGTCAGTACCTACGAAATGGAGTTGAGAACAGGAACAGAATGTAACGACATTGGGAGAATCTCTACGGTGCAGAAAGTGACTATTCAGCCCAACAAATCTACACCAACCCTCTGAAGGGTATCTCACCCTTACCCTACTCCCCTACTCTAACCGTATAACTCCACACTTACCAAACTTGCAAACCCTGGCTGTAATGTTTATCCTTTTAACTATGTCTTATTTCTAACTCATACTATACTGTAAGGTAATGTAACTTCTTTTCTTCTTTATTCCTGTTTTTATATCTAAGATTTGTGCCGAGGTACCTTGTACTTAAGATGTCAATGTGAGAGGCGGCATTGTAAACTTTTCACTGTACTCCTGTACACTCTACACATGACAATGAAACCTAATTCTAAATCTGGGACACTATAGGGCAATTTAGCACGGCCAAACCACCAAAACACACACCTACCCTGTCCGTCTTTGGACAGTGGGAGGAAGCCAGAGCACCTGGTGGAAGCCCACGCAGTCACAGGGAGAATGTGCAAACTCTACCCAAGGCTTGGAATTGAACCCAGGTTCCTGGTGCTGTGAGGCAGCAGTGCTAACCACTGTACTGCCCACAATCAACATTCTCAATACTTAATTGGGCCCTGTCCAAAACTCACGAGGCAAAAGTCAGGAAAATGGTGAAATACTCCCCACTTACCTGGGTGAGTCTATGTCCAACAATACTCAAGAAGCTGGTCCTTTTCAGCAAAACGCAGGCCACTTGATTGACACCAAATCTACTCTCTCCACCACTGAAGCTCTGTCGCAGAATTGTGCACTATCCATGCACTGTATAATGCAGATGCACTGCAGAAAATCATCACAGGTTCTGAGGCACCACCTTCCGACCACTAGAAGAACAATTGCAACAGATGCATGGAACACTGTCACTTGCAAGTTGGCCTCCAAGAAACTCATCATACTGACATGTAAATATATCACTGTTCCTTCAGTGCTGCTGGGTCAAAATCCTGGAATTCCCTCCCTATGAGCATTGTGGGTCAACCTACAGCATGTCGACTGTAGCAGTTCAAGAAGACGGGTGGCACGGTGGTTAGCACTGCTGCCTCACAGCGCCAGAGACCTGGGTTCAATTCCCGCCTCAGGCGACTGACTGTGTGGAGTTTGCACGTTCTCCCCGTGTCTGCGTGGGTTTCCTCCGGGTGCTCCGGTTTCCTCCCACAGTCCAAAAATGTGCAGGTTAAGTGAATTGGCCATGCTAAATTGCCCATAGTGTTAGGTGCAGGGGTAAATGTAGGGGAATGGGTCTGGGTGGGTGTGCTTCGGTGGGTCGGTGTGGACTTGTTGGGCCGAAGGGCCTGTTTCCACACTGTAAGTAATCTAATCCAACCTAAGACAGCTCACCACCATCTTTACAAGCACAACAAGGGCAAGGCAATAAATACAGGCCATCCAGCAATGTTCTTGTCCCACAAATGAATAATAAAGCATGCAGCTGTGCAGAGGGAACTGGGTTGGTGTGCAGGTATAACAGGTAATTAAGAAGGCAAATGGAATTTTGTCCTTCATTACTAAAGGGATTGAGTTTAAAAGCAGGGAGGTTATGTTGCAGCTTTATAGTATGCTGGTGAGGCCACATTTGGAGTACTGTGTGCATTTTGGTCTCCTTACTTGAGAAAGGATGTACTGGCACTGGACGGGGGTACAGAGGAGGTACATTAGGCTGATTTTGGAGTTGAGGGGGGTTGGCTTATGAGGAGAGGCTGAGTAGACTGGGGTTATATTCACTGGAATTTAGAAGAATGAGGGGCGATCTTATGAAACAAATAAAATTATGAAGGGGATAGATAAGATAGATGCAAGGAGGTTGTTTTCACAGTGAGTGGAAAAGAGGGCATAGAATCAAAATCGGGGAGCAGATTTAGAATTGAATTGAGAAGGAACTTCTTACTGAAAGGGTTGTGAATCTGTGGAATTCCCTGCCCAGGAAAGTAGTTAAGGCTACCTCATTGAATGTTTTTAAAGCTAAGTTAGATAGTTATTGAAAAGCAATGGAATCAAGGGTTCTGGTGAGCGGGTAGTTAAGTGGAGCTGAGGCCACAAAAAGATCATCCATAATCTTAATGAATGGCCAAGTGGGTTCAAAGGGGTAGATGCCCTACTCCAGCTCTTGGTTCTTATGTTCTCACATTCTTAATGTAGTACCTGCCTATGATGCTGCTGAGGGGTAGTATGCAGATGGGAAATCAGAGGGGACCAAGGATAGATATTTGTGAGACAGTGAGAGCAGAAAGAAAAGTTATTGCCAGGAAATCTCTGGCTACGTTAGGTGTGTAGTAATGGAATTAGGTGAGAGCTGTCCCACCAACAGGACAAAAACATAGAGCCGTTGCAGAAGGATGTTGTGGGCAAACATGTTAAAGGCTGCAGACAGGTTGAGAAGAACAAGGAAGAAATGTTTACCTTTGTCACCACCATTTAAGATATCAATTGCGACTTTGATAAGAGTTGTGTAATGCTGTCAAAGGGGCGGAAACCTTTTTGTAGGATTCTAACATTAATTTCTCGGAAAACGGAAAGATTCTGGGAGGTAACAGCGCGTTCAAGGATATTGGAGAGGGAAGAAATTTGGAGCAGGGTGCTGAGTGTTCAGAAAAGATAGGAAAGAAGAAGGGGTAGTGGTGTAGGTTGAGGAGAGTGTTGTATTACTGGAGAAAGAGAATGTCCCAGAGGATTCAAGGACAAAATTAACTTACCTCGAGTGAAGGAGCAAAAAGAGTGTAATTACAATGCTTGGTGTAGTCTTTAGCATGCCAACTAGTGAGAAAGATGTAGAGGACAAATTTAAATAGATACTACAGAGAGACACACGCAGTATAGAGTATTTAAAATGGAGAACATTAACTACATGAATACTGGGATCATGGTTCGTAAATGGTAAAGAGGAGCAATTTTCTTTGATTATGTTTAGAAAGTTTTTCGACAGCACAATGTATCCAATCTAACAAGAATGGACCTGCTCATTTTTTGTTTATGGAAATGGGGTGAGCCAACTAATCAAGTGAGAATGAGGAGCAGTTGGGTGACAGTGATCATTGGATCACGATAGAAAAGGACAGTCAGCAATCCAGAGGCCGAATAACAAACTGGGGTAGAGCTGACTTTAATGGGGCATGAACGAGGCTGGGCCAGATCGATTGGAACAAAAGGCTGATGAGAATAACTGTAGCTGAACAATGGAATTCTTTTTGAGGGAAAGATATGACAAACTAATCCAGAGCCCCCTGGATGACAATGGAGATGAAAATTAAGATAAGAAAGAAAAGGTATGCTTATGACAGGTGTCAAGTAGGAAATATAATTGACATGGAAGAGAACAAAGGGAAGGTTCAGAGGAGTGGCCTAAAAAAAGCATACTAAAGAAGTGATTCTTATAGATTTATAACTTGTAAAAGGGTGCTCAAAGAAGGGGTTAGCTGACAAATGAGTAAAAGGGAATTTACATGTGAGGGCATTGCTGAGCTATGAAACGTTAAATTTTCATTTGTTCTTGTCAAGGAGGGGGATGCTACTCAGGCCATGGTGACAGAGAAGGAAGCTTGGTTACCAGAAGGGTTCAAAATTGACAAGGAAGGGAGTGTTAAAAGTTGACAAGGCACCTGGACTGGTTGAGACATATCCAAAGATATTGAAGAAAGTGAGAGTGGAATTTGAGGGAGTCCTGGTCATTATCATTCAGCCATTGTATAGAGACCTGAAGAATGCAAGTCTTATGTCCTTGTTCAAACAATCTTGAAAGGAAAAGCCCAACAATTGTAGATCAGTCAGTGTAACTCAACTGTAAGGAAATCTAGAAACAACTTTCAGAGATGGAAAAAGCTGGGCCGATTAAGAAGAGTCCACATGGATTTCTAAAGTGGAAATTGTATTTAACTACATGCTGAAGGGTTTTTTAATTAATTAATGGGATGTGTGTGTCACTGACTGGAGAGCATTTATTGACCAGCTGAAATTGAACTGATTTAACTTGGAGTAATATTGCAAAGATCTGATTAGTGGGACTAATTTACATTGAAGATCTGTCTGGATATCAGCTGTTATTAGCAACTTATTGATGGCAATCTCACCTTTGAATCAGAAGGTCATGGCTACAAGTTTCATTTCAAGACTTGAATGCAAATGCTGGGCCTTGCTTCCAGGACTGAGAGAATACTGTGTTGTTGGATGAGATTTTAAACTGAGGCTATAGCTCTGTCCTTTCAATTTAACACAAAAGATCTCATAATATTAAATTGAAGAGGAGTAGGGGAGTTATCCCCAGTGCTCGGGCCAGTATGCAGCACTGAATCAACATCTGAAAACCAGATTATCTGGTTCTTACTACATTGCTGTTTGCGTGGGTTCATTGTGTGTAAACAGTTGCCCTGTTTCTTTCATTACAGTAGTAACTAAACTTTGAAAGACTTTCGTTAGTTTAAAGTGCTGTGGGAGAATCTGCAGTCGTGAAAGACAGAATATAATCTCAGCAAGTTTGGAGAATACTTGTAGCTCAGGTTGAGGTTGTGGATGTAAGTTTGCCCGTTGAGCTGGAAGGTTCATTTTCAGTCGTTTTGTCACCATACTAGGTAATATCATCAGTGAGCCTCCGATGAGAAGTCATTGGCAGATAGGATCAAGGAAAACCCTAAAGCTTTCTGGAGGTATATCAGGAATAAAAGAATGACAAGAGTAAGATTAGGTCCAATCAGTAGGAAGTTGTGCATGGAGTCCGAGGAGATAGCAGAAATGTTAAATGAATATTTTTCCTCAGTATTCACACTGGAAAAAGACAATGTCGTTGAGGAGAATACTGAGACACAGGCTACTAGACTAGATAGGATTGAGGTTCACAAGGAGGAGGTGTTAGCAATTCTGGAAAGTGTGAAAATAGACACCTCCCCTGGGTCGATGGGATTTATCCTAGGATTCTGTGGGAAGCCAGATTGCAGACCCTTTGGCTTTGATCTTTATGCCATCATTGTCTACAGGAATAGTGCCAGAAGACTGGGGGATAACAATTGTTGCTCCCTTGTTCAAGAAGGGGAGTAGAGACAACCCTGGGAATTATAGACCAGTGAGCCCTTACTTTGGTTGAGGGTAAAGTGTTTGAAAGGAATATAAGAGATAGGAGTTATAATCATCTCGACCAGAATAAGTTGATTAGGGATAGTCAACACAGTTATGTAAAGGGTAAGTCATGCTCACAAACCTTATTGAGTTCTTTGAGATGGTGACCAAACAGGTGGAAGAGGGTAAAGCAGTTGATGTGGTGTATATGGATTTCAGTAAAGTGTTTGGTAAGGTTCCCCACGGTAGGCTATTGCAGAAAATATCGAGGCATGGGATTGAGGGTGATTTAACAGTTTGGATCAGAAATTGGCCTGCTGAAAGAGGTGGTTGATGGGAAATGTTCACCCTGGAGTTCAGTTACTAGTGGGGTACTGCAAGGATCTGTTTTGGGGCCACTGCTGTTTGTCATTTTTATAAATAACCTAGATGAGTGTGTCGAAGGATAGGGTTAGTAAATTTGCGGATGACACTAAGGCAGGTGGAGTTGTGGGCAGTGCCGAAGGATGTTGTAGGTTACAGAGGAACATAGATAAGCTGCAGAGCTAGGCTGAGAGGTGGCAAATAGACTTGAATACAGAAAAGTGTAAGGTGATTCACTTTGGAAGGAGCAACAGGAATACAGAGTACTGCGCTAATGGTAAGATTCTTGTAGTGGAGATGAGCAGAGAGATCTCAGTGTCCATGTGCATAGATCCCTGAAAGTTGCCACCCAGGTTGATAAGGTTGTTAAGAAGGCATACGGTGTGTTAGCTTTTATTGGTAGAGGGATTGAGTTTTTGAGCCAAGAGGTCATGCTGCAGCTGTACAAAACTCTGGTGCAGCCGCACGTAGAGTATTGCATATAGTTCTGATCACCGCATTATAGGAAGGATGTGGAAGCTCAGGAAAGGGTTCAGAGGAGATTTACTCGGATGTTACCTGGTATGGAGGGAATGTCTTATGAGGAAAGGCTGAGGGACTTGGGGCTATTTTCATTAGAGAGAAGGTTGAGAGATGACTTAATTGAAACATATAAGATAGTCAGAGGGTTAGATAGGGTGGACAGTGAGAGCCCTTTTCCTCAGATGGTGATGGTTGGCATGAGGGGACATAGCTATAAATTGAGGGGTGATAGATACAGGACAGATGTCAGAGGTAGTTTCTTTATTCAAAGAGTAGTAGGGGCATGGTTCACACTGCCTGCAACTGTAGTAGACTCGCCAACTTTAAGGGCATTTAAATGGTCATTGGATAAACATATAGGTGAAAGTGGACTAGCGTAGGCTAGATGGGCTTCAGATTGGTTCCACAGGTCAGCACAACATTGAGGGCCGAAGGGCCTGTACTGCGCTGTAATGTTCTATGCTCAATGGTGGGTGCATGGAACGCACTGCCAGCAGTGGCAGGAGAGTCAGACACATTTAGGACATTTAAGCAAATTTTGAATAGGCACATGGAAGTTAGTACATTGAAGGGTATGTCGGTTAGTATAATCTTAGAATAGGATAAAAGGCCAGCACAACATCGAGGGAAAGAGCCTGTACTGAGCTGGACTGTTCTATGAGAAAGTGAGGACTGCAGGTGCTGGAGACCAGAGTTGAAAAATGTGGTGCTGGAAAAACACAGCCTGCTGTATTTTTCCAGCACCACATTTTTCACCTCTGTACTGTTCTATGTTCTATGTTCCAAATTCTATGTAAAAGACAAAATTACCTCTATAGAGTATAAAATGACATGAATTACACTTGTACTATAAAACAAGTAGCATTTATAACATATAGCCTACCAGTTATTTTTCTCGTAGTGAAAGCAGTCTCAGAAATAATGTCCAGTCCTCAGCACTGCACAGAACATGTTAACACCTCACGTGTTGAGCAGAATGGTTCAGATTGCAGCATGAACTCAAGAATTAATGGACTAGGAACAGGCCAGATGGAGTGCAGTCCTTCCCAGTCTTCTGTCTCCATAAGGTCTTAATTGCTTTATAAACTGAACTTCTACATAATCTCTTTTTCAGAATTTTTAGAATTAAATTTTATTGTCACGTACCCTCAAGTTTGGAAGTATGGGAGTACAGTGAAAAGTATATAATGTCACCATTCTCGGTGCCACCTTGGGTACAAAGATACCTCGGTACAAAGTTAAAAAAAAAGAAACAAGGTTAAAAGTTATACATTACCGTCCTTCTTGGCATTAAGTAGAAAATTTAAAAAATATAAATCCTTGAAACAAAACTGTCATTAAGAACACAATGCATGTGAGATGTTTTCTGACTGATTGTTTAACAAAGATAGATAGTAAATCATTTAAAATGACTTTTCTTTATTCACTCAGATGCAGGCATTGCTAGCCGATCACTACCTATTGCCCATCCTTATTTATACTTGAGAAGGCGGTGGTGAGCTGCCTTCTTGATCAATTCCGTTCATGATCTGTAGGTTCACCCACAATCCCTCCTTAGCGAGAAATTTCCAGGATTTTGGCCCAGCGACAGTAAAGGAACAATGGCATATTTCCAAGTTCCTTCTCAGTCATTGGGTCAAAATCCTGGAATTCCCTCCTTATCGGCATTGTGAGCCGATCCACAGCAAGTGGACTGCAGCGGTTCAAGATGTCAGCTCACCACCACCTTCTCAAGGGGCAACTAGGGATGGGCTATCAATGCTGGCCAGCCAGCGACACCCAAGTCCCACAAATTAATTTTTAAAAAGTCGGAATTGTGACCGCCTTGGAGAGGAACTTTCAGCTGATGGTGTTCCTATGTGTCTGCTGCCTTTCTCCATCTAGATGGATGTGATCATGAATTGTTGGTACATTTCTGCAGTGTATCTTGTAGATGGTACAAGTTGCTAGTGACTCAATATTTTTGGGCTTGAACAAACAACAGTACAGCACAGGAATAGACCCTTTGGCCCACCAAGACTGTGCAAAGACATGATACCTTTCTGAACGAAAAAAAAAACTCTTGCCTCTACGCTATCTGTATCACTCTATTCCTTGTCTTTACATAAGTTTGTCAAACTGCCTCCTAAACAGTGTTATTATATCTGAGGAGAGGTGATGGCTGAGGTGATGTTAATACAGAAAACCTGGTAATGTTCTGGGGACCTGGTTTCAAATCCCACAATGACAGATGATGGAATTGAATTCAATAAAAGAATTTGGAATTAAGAGACTAATGAGGATCATGAATCCATTGTCAATTGTCAGGAAAACCCCGTCTGGTTCATTAATGTCCTTTCGGGAGGGAAACTGCCATCCTTACCGTGGCCTATGTGTGACTCCAGACCTGCAGCAATGTGGTTGACTCTTATCTGCCCTCTGGGCTGGGGAATATATGCTGTCATATCCTACAATGCCCACATTCTGCAAATAAAGATCAGCCTCATCCACCTTCTCTGAGAACACACAGTGTAAAAGAAAACTTGCCTTCAACTTGTCCCCTCTCACCTTAAATCTATGCCCCTGAGTACGTGACAGTACCTTCCTGGGAACAAGACTCTGACCATCCCACCCTACACATGCCCCTCATAATTTATATACTTCCATTAGGTCGTCCCTCAGCCTCTGATGCTTTGATGAAAACAATCCAGGTTTGTCCAACCTCTGCTTATGGATAATACGCTCCAATCCAGGCAACATCCCTATAAACATCTTTTGCACCTTCTTCAAAGCCTCCACATCTTCTGACTAGTGTGGTGGCCAGAACAGTACACAATACTTCCAACATGGCCTAATTCGTTTAATGCAGCTACAACACGACTTGCCAACTTTTATACTCAGTGACCCAACTGATGAAGACAAGTATTGCCATTGACCTTCTTTATCATCGTATCCACTTGTTTTGCCATTTTCGGGGAGCTATACAAAGTTCACTCTGTATATCAATGGTCCGAATGGTCCTGCCATTGATTGTACAATTTCCTCTTGCATTTGACTCACAAAATCCAACACCTCATACCTGTCCAGATTAAACTCCACCTGCCATTTCTCTGTCCCACTTTCCAATTGATCTATATCCGGCTATATCCCCAAACAACCTTCCTCACTACCCAAAACTCCACCAATTTCATGTTGTCTGCAAACTTACTGATCAGAGCACCAACACTGTCATCTATATCACTTATATATTACAAAAAATGGACATCCCTGCACTTGTCCTTCAGAGATGCCATTGATCACAGGTCTCCAGTCAGAAAAACACACCTCCAAAACAATCTTCTATGACCAAATCAATTCGGCATTCAATTTGCCAACTCACCATGGATCCAATTTGGTGTCATCTTCTGGTCCAACCTACCATAAGGGACCTTATCAAATACTTCAGTACAGTCCATGTCAACAACATCCACTGCCCTGCCCTCATCAATCATCTTCTTCACTTTCTCTAAAAACTCAACCACATTTCTGTGACTAGACATCCTGCATAAAGCCATGCTGGCTTTGTCTAATAAGTCCATTATTTTCCAAATGCAAGCAAATCCTTTCTCTAAGAATCTTCTCCAATACTTTTCCTACCACTGATGTAAGGCTCACCGGCCTATAATTTTGTGGATTACCCCTGTCGCCACTCTTAAATAAAAGAACAGCATTGGCTACTCTCCAGTCTTCTGGAACTTTGCCTGTAGCTAAAGGAGATACAAAAACTACTAACAAGTTACCTCCCTTACCTCCCTCAATATCCTGGGATAGATCCTAACATGCCCTGAGGACTTATCTACCCTTATGAATTTAAAGAAGCCTACACTGCCTCCTTCTTAATAGCAACATGCCTTAGAATAGCAACATTCATCTCCCTAATCTTGCCGTCACCCATGTCTTTCTCCTTGGTGAAGAACAATATGAAATGTTCATTAAGGACCTCATACACTTCCTCTGGCTCCATGCATAAACTCCCTCGTTTGCCCTTGAGTTAACCTAACTTTTCCCTAGACTCTCTCTCACTCCTAATATACACACAAAATGTCTTGAGATTCTCCTTAATCCTACTTGCAAAGCCCTTTTTAGCCTTTCTAAGTCGTTATTTGTTTTTCATTCTGGGATTCAGCTTAGAATTAGAATCCCGACAGTGTGGAAACAGCCCAACAAGTCCACACCAACCCTCCAAAGAATAACTCACCCAGACCCATTCCCCATATTTGCCTCTGACTAATGCAACTAACCAACACATCCCTTTAGGCAATTTAGCATGGCCAATTCACCTAAGCTGTACACCTTTGGATTGTGGGAGGAAACCAATCCAGGCGTGAGGAGAATGTGCAAACTCCACTCACACATGGTCACCCGAGGTTGGAATCAAACCCATGTCCCTGGCACTGTGAGGCAGCAGTGCTAAATACTGAGCCATTAAGATTATATCTTGTTTACCTAGGAGAAAGTGAGGACTGCAGATGCTGGAGATCAGAGCTGAAAAATGTGTTGCTGGAAAAGCGCAGCAGGTCAGGCAGCATCCAAGGAGCAGGAGAATCGACATTTCGGGCATAGGCCCTTCTTCAGGAATGAGGAAAGTGTGTCCGGTTTCTCCAGTTTCCTCATTTCCCCTCCCCCCACCTTATCTCAGTCAAATCCCTCGAACTCAGCACCGCCTTCCTAACCTGCAATCTTCTTCCTGACCTCTCCGCCCCCACCCCCACTCCGGCCTATCACCCTCACCTTGACCTCCTTCCACCTATCGCATTTCCAACGCCCCTCCCCCAAGTCCCTCCTCCCTACCTTTTATCTTAGCCTCCTGGACACACGTTCCTCATTCCTGAAGAAGGGCTCATGCCCAAAATGTCGATTCTCCTGTTCCTTGGATGCTGCCTGACCTGCTGCGCTTTTCCAGCAACACATTTTCAGCTCGTGTTTACCTTGGAACAGTGGAGACTGCAAAGGGTATGATTGAGATGTATCAAATTATGAGGGACATAAGATAAACAGGAATAATCCTTCCTGCTTGATTAAGGGATCAATGACCAGGAGCAGAGGTATGAGAAAAAAGAGGGTCAGTTCGAGAGGATATAAGAAAACATTTTTTCACCCAGAGGGTGGTAGGAATCTGGAATTAATTGTCTAAAAAGTAGAATCCAAAGGGTTTTTACAAATATATTAAGGACAAAAGGGTAACTAGGGAGAGAATAGAGCCCCTCAAAGATCAGCAAGGCGGCTTTTGTATGGAGCTGCAGAAAATGGGGGAGATACTAAATGAGTATTTTGCATCAGTATTAACTGTGGAAAAGAACATTGGAAGGTATAGACTGTAGGGAAATAGATGGTGACATCTTGCAAAATGTCCAGATTACAGAAGAGGAAGTGCTGGATGTCTTGAAACGGTTAAAAGTGGATAAATCCCCAGGACCTGATCAGGTGTACCCGAGAACTCTGTGGGAAGCCAGAGAAGTGATTGCTGGGCCTCTTACTGAGATATTTGTACCATCGATAGTCACAGGTGAGGTGCCGGAAGACTGGAGGTTGGCAAACGTGGTGCCACTGTTTAAGAAGGGCTGTAAAGACAAGCCAGGGAACTATAGACCAGTGAGTCTGACCTCAGTGGTGGGCAAGTTGTTGGAGAGAATCCTGAGGGACAGGATGTACATGTATTTGGAAAGGCAAGGACTGGTTAGGGATAGTCAACATGGCTTTGTGTGTGGGAAATCATGTCTCACAAACTTGATTGAGTTTTTTGAAGAAGTAACAAAGAGGATTGATGAGGGCAGAGCAGTAGATGTGATCTATATGGACTTCAGTTAGGCGTATAACAAGGTTCCCCATGGGAGACTGATTAGCAAGGTTAGATCTCATGGAATACAGGGAGAACTAGCCATTTGGATACAGAACTGGCTCAAAGGTAGAAGTGGGTGTAGTGGAGGGTTGTTTTTCAGACTGGAGGCCTGTGACCAGTAGAGTGCCACAAGGATCGGTGCTGGGCCCTCTACTTTTTGTCATTAACATAAATGATTTGGATGCGAGCATAAGAGGTACAGTTAGTAAGTTTGCAGATTACACCAAAATTGGAGGTTAGTGGACAGCGAAGAGGGTTACCTCAGATTACAACAGGATCTGGACCAGATGGGCCAATGGGCTGAGAAGTGGCAGATGGAGTTTAATTTAGATAAATGTGAGGTGCTGCATTTTGGAAAAGCAAATCTTAGCAGGACTTATACACTTAATGGTAAGGTCCTAGGGCGTGTTGCTGAACAAAGAGACCTTGGAGTGCAGGTTCATAGCTCCTTGAAAATGAAGTCACAGGTAGATAGGATAGTGAAGGCAGCGTTTGGTATGCTTTCCTTTATTGGTCAGAGTATTGAGTACAGGAGTTGGGAGGTCATGTTGCGGCTGTACAGGACATTGGTCAGGCCACTGTTGGAATTTTGCGTGCAGTTCTGGTCTCCTTCCTATCGGAAAGATATGAAAATTGAAGGGATTCAGAAAATATTTACAAGGATGTTGCCAGGGTTGGAGGATCTGAGCTACAAGGAGAGGCTGAACAAGCTGGGGCTGTTTTCCCTGGAGCATTGGAGGCTGAGGGGTGACCTTATAGAGGTTTACAAAATTATGAGGGGCATGGATCGGATAAATAGACAACGTCTTTTCCCTGGGGTCGGGGAGTCCAAAACTAGAGGGCATAGGTTTAGGGTGAGAGGGGAAAGATATAAAAGAGACCTAAGGGGCAACGTTTTCACGCAGAGGGTGGTACATGTATGGAATGAGCTGCCAGAGGATGTGGTGGAGGCTGGTACAATTACAACATTTAAGAGGCATTTGGATGGGTACATGGATAGGAAGGGTTTGGAGGGATATGGGCCGGGTGCTGGCAGGTGGGACTAGATTGGGTTGGGATATCTGGTCGGCATGGACAGGTTGGACCGAAGGGTCTGTTTCTGTGCTGTACATCTCTATGACTCTATGACTCTACTGAACATTCAAAGAGGCTTGGGTTTTGGGGCATAGATCTTTAAAATGCCACAAACAGGTGCAGAAAATAATCAAGAAGGCTAACAGAATGTTGGTCTGTATATCTAGAGGAATAGAGCATAATGACACAGATGTTGTGCTGTAGCTATACAAAACCTTGGTTATATTCCACTTGGAGTACCGTAAGCAAATCAGGAACCAAGCCTGATGAAGGACTTTTGCCCGAAACATCAATTTTCCTGCTCCTCGGATGCTGCCTGACCTGTGCTTTTCCAGCACCACTCTAATCTTGACAGTGTAAAAATTGTCTGTGGATCACAATGCCATCATCCAAATTGGACACCACAAGCTTTCAGTGGGTAAGTCTTATATATTATCCTGCTGAGCAAGCAGATGTACAGTGTTTTGAAGGAACAGGAAGTGGGATGTTAAGATTGTGTAATGCTAATTTTCTGCTGCATGGGAAATTGTCATTAAGCTTCTTTCTGTTGCTAATTTAAAGAGGCTTTTCTTTTTGCAAGTGTCTTGATCTCCCAGCAGTGGTGGTATTAGTGCAGATGTCTTAACACACCAGGAATTTGGTTGGGGTCAGTCACAAGGTGAGTGATGCAAGAACCATCTCATTCCTCCAAAGGCAGCATGTATTAGAGCCTGAAGGTCAGTTTGTTCAGTTGCCTGGATGAGTGATTTACAACACAGAGTGATACCGACAGTGTGGTTTCATTCCTGCAACAACTGAGGTTAAAATGAAGGACTCTCCTTCTCAATCTCTTCCCTCACCTGAAGTGTGCTGACCTTCTGGTTGACCCACAGCCTGTCATTTCTGTCTAATGAGAGAACAGTCCAATTAAAAGAGCCATAGAGTCCTACAGCATGGAGACAGTTCCTTTGGCCCAAACTGGTCCATGCCGACCAAAATGTCCATCCACGCTAACCCCATTTCCCTACACTTGGCCCATATCCTTCTAATCCTTTCTTATCCATGTATTTGTCCAAATGCCTTTTCAATGTTGTTAATGAACCCAGCTCAACCACTTCCACTGGCAGCTCACTCCATATGCGTACCACCATCTGTGTAAAAAAGTTGTCCCTCAGGTTCCCTTTTATCCTTTCCTCTCTAACTTTAAACTGATGCCCTTTAGTCTTTGATTCCCCAACCCTGAGAAAAAGATTGAGTGCATTCACCCTATCCACACCTCTCACGATCTTATACACCTCTATGAGATCCCTCCTCAGTCTCCTACGCTCTGTTATCTGGTAAGATTATGGCAATTTTCCTCATACCTTTACAGGGACTTATTAATAAAAGTTTCTAATAGCATTTAATCCCCTCATTCCTCTGTCACAGTATTTGCTTCACCTGCATGACTACATTTATCACCATCTCACAAAGCTACTCTGACATATTTGTACTGATCAGAAGATTTATTTTGGGTGGAAACCATATTCTGAACCATGTGGGACATGGTGAAGAAAATCCAGACTGTCCACACAATAGTAGACCACTTCCAATATCTCAAAAGTTCAATCACAAAAATATGCAGATTTGTAGAATTTTATTCAGAGTATCCTGTAAGATTTGGCAACTATGCAGTATGTATCATCTGTGACTTGATGCCATTGGAGTAATTATTCCAGTAGCTATTAACATTTTATTCCAAGAGTACATGCAAGAGACACTGAATAGAACAAAAAAGATATTATGAACTGGCAAGGACACATGCTTGATATTGTGACCATTGAGACCTGTTTTTTAATGGACAATTCTATTGAGAGTTTCTGGAGAAGCACTGCAGGCAGTCAAAAGCACTCTTAGAAAACTGACGATGCTACTCTACTTTGTTAATTGGCTTCCTGCCACCCCATTTTAAAAAAAATTGTAGTACTTGAGAAATAACTCATTAGCTATGCATCAGTAATCTTGCACTGCCAATTCGACACATTTGCACGTGAGATAACTGCATAATCACCCCGCAGAGACCAGACAATGCTGGCAGCGTAAAAGTTCTTTTCAGTCGTGAATTTATGAACCATATGTAAAGTAACTGAAATGGTGGCTGTCGATTAACAAAACCAAGCTAATGACTTGCGTCAGTGAGTGCACTCGTAAGCAACATAGGCTGTTAAAATTCTTTTGAAAGAGGACTCAATTAATCACTTTTTGTTCCCAGTGTGAAGTGACTCAAATAAAATTAGCAGCAATATCATGTTCTGTATCATGGCTCAGTGAAAGACTATTCCACCACATTTTGAGTCTATAATGAACGTGTATTTTGTGTATTTACCTTTGTCTTAAAAGGAAACATATTCAACGATTATGAATAAGTGGGATGCATTGTTATGACCTCCTATGCATTGCGATACATTTTAAAACATCAATATGAAACTTTTTCTGTCTTTATTTCATGACCTTTCTGTACTAATCAACCAACTAAAGAAATTAAACTGTGCAAATGGCAGCACATAACTGAAAGAAAAATCAAGGTACCCAAAACCGTTTGGTCAGAGTATTCTGCCTCCATTGCAAATGGGAATTATGGCCTAATGGTAGACTCATAAAGCACAGAAAAGGCCTTTCTACCCCTCTCGCCTGCATCAACATAACTATCACTAAAAGTGCACCAATTCCCAATTTCCTGCACTTATCCCTTATCCTTGAATATTACAATATTTGACATACTTACCCAAGCAGGTTTTTAGAAGTTGTAAGGTTTCTCACCTCCACAACCTTCCCAGTCGGTTCATTCTCGATTCCCAACCCACTGAGGGAAAATTATTTTTTCCGAAATCCCCTCTAAGTTTCCTGCCCCTTACCCTAAAACTATGACCTCTCGTGTTTGACCCCACAACCAAGAGCAACAGTTGCTTTCAATTCACTCAGTTCATACCCATCATAACCTTAGACACTTCAATCATGTCCTCTCTCAGTCTTTAAAGAAAACAATCCAAGCCAATGTAGTCTCTCCTTATAGCTTAATTGCTCCATCCCAGGCAGTATCCTGATGAACCTCCTCTGTACCCCCTTTGATGCTATCATACCCTTCCTTTAGTGAGGTGACCAAAACTGCACACACTGGTCCAGTTGTGGCCTGACCAACACTCTGTACAACTCCAACATTACCTCCATACTCCTATACTCTATACCACAACTGGTGAAATCAACTCGGAAAAAGTGAGGAATACAGATGCTGGAGATCAGAGCCGAGAGTCTGGTGCTGGAAAAGTACGGCAGGTCAGGCAGTATGACTCCCAGAAAACTTTTGTACTAAATAAAAATATTAACTTCCTGTGTACTTCTCCCACATCAGATCCTGTGGAGCATGGAATTGTCCTCAACCTGCACTTCCGATTTTAGAGAGAAAATTCAAGCCCAGATGTGTATTGTGACTGACTAAACAAGAATGAAAAGTTCAAACTCTGGATGTAGGTTTGTTTGGTGAGCTGCAAGGTTCATTTCCAGATGTTTTATCACCCTACTCAGTAACATCTTCAGTGGGCTTCAGGTGAAACAGTGTACATAATTCCTGCTTTCTATTTATATGTGTTGGTTTCTTTTGGTTGATGATGTCATTTCCTGTGGTGATGTCATGTCTGGTTCTTTTTCTCAAGGGGTGGTAGATGGGGTCTAACCCAATGTTTTTGTTGATAGAGTTCTCAAAACTCGCTCAAAGTTGAAGCTTTAAATGTCAAAATACCAATTCTGCTAGAATTGCTGAAACATGTGTTAGTAAGAGGACGTTTTTCATTTCATTCATAGGATGTAGCTGTCATTGGTTAAACCAGCATTTATTGCCTGTTGTTATGAAAGTGCAGGTGTGTACACTTTAAGAGAGAAAGGAAGGTAGCAAGGACTGACTGAAAGCACAGAGTGTGCTGAACAATTTAGAAACGTAACATTTGGTTGACACAAATAACTGGTGATGTGTTGCCATGCAACAAAAACAAATTTAAACTCAGCTAATCAGTTTAGATAATACCTCAGGTACCGAAATCCAATCGAATTTCAATTTTACTCTTTGGAATGACATCAAACCAACAAAATGATCCAATGTTTTGGGGTATAAAACCGGACATTTTGAACAGTTAGGGGAAAAATTGCAAAGAGCACCAACAAAATAAACTGCCAGCCAAATAGCTCTCTGAAAGGCACCTGTCCATAGAAAGGTTGTGCAGGAGAACACCAAAGAAGAGACAACCTAAGAAAATCCAGAGGAAAATCTACAAAGGAGAGTCGAAAAAGCTGGCTGGTTTTGAAACGTGGTATTTTTTGTGTTAATCTTAATCGGGGTGTTTTTTTCAATTTTAGAGTGGGAGGTAAAAGATAGGTTTAAGAGAAAGGAGTTGTACATAGCTGGTGTTTTAATGTTCTCAGTTGGACTTAAAGAATAAAATAGTTAATGTTTGCTTTAAATACTGAAATCTGGGATAGTTCTTTGCCTCTCAAAATTTAACAGATTACAGCGCAAGGTGTGTTTCTCTGTGTGTTATGTTTAAATTAGCGGACGGGTTTATCCTGTGTCGTAATACTGTCTGTAAATCAGACTGGAGAAACAACTGTTGAGCTGGGTTCTTGAACTGCTGCAGTCTTTGGGTCACAGGGAAACCCATGGTATTGTCACAGAGAGGGAGATCTAAGATTTTGACCCAGCGACAATGAAGAAAAGGTGATATACTTTAAGTCTGGATGGTGTTGGCTGGAAGGGCACCTTGCTCTACTTAAAAGGGACTTAACTTCATTTCCCTGGAGCAGCGAGGAGAGAGAGAGAGAGAGGACCAGGGGACTGCCAGGAAGGTAAATTTGCCACTTACAAGGGACTTACCTCAAGTGACAGACCTCCATTTGCAGAAACAGTGAGAGCGAGGAGCTGATTGGGAGCGGACGAATTGCACTCTGGGAAGGTGCGTGAACCAATATATTTGGGGAGGGGCTGATGAATAGGCAAGATGAATGTGTGGCTTAAGGGATGGTGCAGGAGGGAGCGGTTCAGATATTTGGGTCATTGGGACAAGTTCTGGGTGAGGTGAGAGTATTGAAAATTGGACAGTCTACACCTGGGCCAGACTGGAACTAAACTCCTAGGGGGTGTTTTTGCTAATGCTGTTGAGGAGGGTTTAAACTATTGTGGCAGGCGGGTGGGATTGAAATGAGGAGGTCAATGGACAGTAATGGAGGTAGTAACTAAAGCCTGGAAGGAACTAGATAATGAAGTCAGCACGACCACGGGGAAGAATAGGCAGGGAGCACAGGGATAAGTGGTCTGAGGTGCATTTGTTTTAAGGCAAGAAGTGTAGTAGGACAGGCAGATAAACTTAGGGCTTGGATTAGTACCTGGGAGCATAATGTTATTGGTATTACTGAGACTTGGGTGAGGAAAAGGCATGATTGTCAACTAAATAACTCAGGATATCGATGCTTCAGGTGGGATAGAGAGGGAGGTAAAAGGGGTGGAGGAGTTGCATTATTGGTCAGAGAGGATATCACAGCTGTGCTGAAGGAGGGTGCTATTGAGGACTCGAGCAGTGAGGCACTATGGGCAGAGCTCAGAAATAGGAAGGGTGCGGTATCAATATTGGGGCTGTACTACAGGCCTCCCAACAGCGAGCGTGAGATAGAGATACAAATATAGAGACAGGTCATGGAAAGATGTCAGAGCAACAATGTGGTGGTGACAGGAGGTTTTGATTTTCCCAACAATTAGTGTTAGAGGTCTAGATGAAGCTGAATATGTAAGGAGCATCCAGGAGGGTATTCTAGAGCAGTATGTAAATAGTCCAACACAGGAAGAGGCCATGCTGGACCTGGTGTTGGGGAATGAGCCTGGCCAGGTGGTTGAAATTTCAGTAGGGGCTTACTTGGGAATAGCGATCACAATTCCGTATGGTTTAGAATACCATGGACAAAGACGAGAGTGGTTCTAAAGGAAGAGTGCTAAATTGGGGAAAGGCCAACTATAGCAAAATTCAGCAGGAGCTGGGCAATGTAGGTTGGGAGCAGCTGTTTGAAGGTAGATCCACAGTCGATATGTGGGAGGCTGTTAAAGAGAAGTTGATTAGAGTTCAGTAGAGATGTGTTGCTGTGAAAATGAGGGATAGAAATGGCAAGATTAGGGAAGCATGGATGACAGGTGAAATTGTGAGACTAGCTAAGAGGAAAAAGGAAGCGTACATAAGGTCTAGGTGACTGAAGACAGACGAAGCTTTGGAAGAATATTGGGAATGTAGGACCAATCTGAAATAAGGTATTAAGAGGGCTGCAAGGGGTCATTAGATATCTTTAGCAAACAGAGTTCAGGAAAATCCCAAAGCCTTTTATTCATATAGGAGGAGCAAGAGGGTAACTAGAGAAAAACTTGGCCCACTCAAGGACAAAGAAGGAAAGTTATGCATGAAGTCAGAGAAAATGTGTGAGATTCTTAACAAGTACTTTACATCGGTATTCACGGAGAAGAGGGACATGGCGGGATGCTGAGGTTTGGGGTAGAGGTTTGATTACTCTAGGTCAAGTCGGCATAAGGAAGGAGTAAGTGTAGGGTATTCTGAAAGGCATTAAGGTAGACAAGTCCCCAGGTCCAGATGGGATCTATCCCAGATTACTGAGAGGAACAAGGGAGGAAATAGCTGGAGTTTTTAAAAGATATCTTTGCAGCATCCTTGAACACAGGTGAGATCCTGGAGGACTGGTGAATTGCTAATGTTGTCCACTTGATTAAGAAGGGTAGCAGGGTTAATCCAGGCAATTATAGACCTGCGAGCCTGATGTCAGTGGTAGAGAAGCTGCTGGAGAAGATACTGAGGGATAGGATCTATTCCCATTTGGAAGAAAATGGTCTTATCAGTGATAGGCAACATGGTTTTGTATAGGGAAGATCATGTCTTACAAACCTAAAAGAATTATTTGAGAAAGCGACAAAGTTGATTGATGAGGGAAGGGCTGTAGATGTCATATGCATGGACTTTAGTAAGGCATTTGATAAGGTTCCCCATGGTAGGCTGATGGAGGAAGTAAAGTCACGTGGGGTCCAGAGTGTACTAGCAAGATGGATAAAGAACTGGTTGAGAAACAGGAGACAGAGAGTAATAGTGGAAGGGAGCTTCTCAAAATAGACACCTGTGGCCAGGTGTTCCATAGGGATCCATGCCGGGACCACTGTTGTTGTGATATTTACAAATGATTTGGAGGAAGGTATAAGTGGCCTGGTTAGCAGATGACATTAAGATTGGTGGAGTAGTAAATAGTGAAGCGGGCTGTCAGAGAATACAGCAGAATATAGATAGATGGAGATTCAAAGTTTGTGAGAAGATTTGTAGCTCGGGTGCTCATTGTTGTGGTTCTGTTCGCCGAGCTGGGAATTTGTGTTGCCGACGTTTCGTCCCCTGTCTAGGTGACATCCTCAGTGCGTGGGAGCCTCCTGTGAAGCACTTCTGTGCTGTTTCCTCCGGCATTTATAGTGGTTTGTCTCTGTCAGTTCCAGCTGTCCGCTGCAGTGGCTGGTATATTGGGTCCAGGTCGATGTGTTTGTTGATAGAATCAGTGGATGAGTGCCATGCCTCTAGGAATTCCCTGGCTGTTCTCTGTTTGGCTTGCCCTATAATAGTAGTGTTGTCCCAGTCGAATTCATGTCGCTTGTCGTCTGCGTGTGTGGCTACTAAGGATAGCTGGTCGTGTCGTTTCGTGGCTAGTTGGTGTTCATGTATACAGATCGTTAGCTGTCTTCCTGTTTGTCCTATGTAGTGTTTTGTGCAGTCCTTGCATGGGATTTTGTACACTACATTGGTTTTGCTCATGCTGGGTATCGGGTCCTTCGTTCTGGTGAGTTGTTGTCTGAGAGTGGCTGTTGGTTTGTGTGCTGTTATGAGTCCTAGTGGTCGCAGTAGTCTGGCTGTCAGTTCGGAAATGCTCCTGATGTATGGTAGTGTGGCTAGTCCTTTGGGTTGTGGCATGTCCTCGTTCCATTGTCTTTCCCTTAGGCATCTGTTGATGAAATTGCGAGGGTATCCGTTTTTGGTGAATACATTGTAGAGGTGTTCTTCTTCCCCTTTTTGCGGTTCTGGTGTACTGCAGTGTGTTGTGGCCCTTTTGAATCGTGTCTTGATGCAACTTCTTTTGTGTGTATTGGGGTGGTTGCTTTCGTAGTTCAGGACTTGGTCTGTGTGTGTGGTTTTCCTGTATACCTTTGTGGTGAATTCTCCATTCGGTGTTCTCTGTACCATCACGTCTAGGAATGGGAGTTGGTTGTCCTTTTCTTCCTCTCCAGTGAATCGGATTCCTGTGAGTGTGGCGTTGATGATCCGGTGTGTGTTCTCTATTTCTGTGTTTTTAATTATTACAAAGGTGTCATCCACATATCTGACCCAGAGTTTGGGTGGAATTTGATAGATGGAGAGTTGGGCAGAGAAATGGCAGATAGAGTTTCATCTGGGCAAATGTGTGGTGATACATCTTAGAAGATCCAATTCAAGAGCAAACTGTACAGTAAATAGAACAGACCTGGGGAAAATTGATGTACGGAGAGATCTGGTTCAGGTCCATTGTTCCCTGGAGGTGGCAAGTCAGTAGAGTGGTCAAGAAGGCATACGACAAGCTTTCCTTCATTGGACGGGTATTGACTACAAGACTTGGCAGGTCATGTTACAGTTGTATCTGACTTTGGTTCGGCCACATTTGGAATACTGCGTAAGTTCTGGTTGCCATATTACCAAAAGGATGTGGATGCTTTGGAGAGGATGCAGAGGAGGTTCACCAGAATGATGCCTGGTATGGAGGGCACTAGCTATGAAGAGATGCTCAGTAGATTCGGATTATTTTCATTAGAAAGATGGAGATCGAGGGGGGACATAATTGAGGTCTACAAAATCATGAGAGGTATAGACAGGGTGGATAGCAAGAAGTGTTTTCTCAGGGGGAGGAATCCATTACTGGGTTCACGAGTTCAAAGTGAGAGAGGAAAAGTTTCGGGGAGATATGCATGGAAAGTTCTTCATGAAGATCGTGGTGGGTGCCTGGAACGCATTTCCTGTGGAGGTGGTAGAAGAGGCACGATAGCGTCATTTAAGATGTATCTAGACAAATACATGAATGGGCAGGAAGCAGAGGGATACAGACCCTTAGAAAATAGGCGACAGGTTTAGATCGAGGATCTGGATCGGCGCAGGCTTGGAGGGCTGAAGGGCCTGTTCCTGTGCTGTAAGGTTCTTTGATCCTTGTTCTTTCTTTGCTAGTAGTTGTGTTCCCATGTACTCTTTGCCTCTGTCTTTCTGTATGGTAGAGGTTGCAGACTTGGAAGGTGCTGTCAGAGGAATGTTGGTGAATTACTGAATGTGTTTTGCAGAAGATATGCACTGCTGCTGGTGGTGAATGGAGTGAAATTTGGAGATGGCGTAAATCAAGTAAGCTGCTTTGTACTGGATAGCGTCAAGTTTCTTGGGTGTTGTTGGAAATGCATTCATCTAAGCAAATGGGGTGCAGTTCACCACATTCAGAAGATGGACAGAAAACAGGAGGTGGGTTACTCATGACAGAATTCCTAGCCTCCGATGTACTGTGGGAGCAACAATATTTATAAGGCCTAGGTAGTTCAGTTTTTGGTCAATGGTAACCCCCAGGATATTGATAATAGGGGATTCAGATATCATAACTCCACGCAATGTCAAGAGGCTCAGAAAACAGGACAAAGCAATTAATGCCTTTCGAGTTATGCTATTGGTAAAATGATGAAAGGCGCCATCAAAAAGTGCTCTCATTTTGTGAAGGAGTAACTTGCTCACTAACATGTTCAGATTTCCCCAGGACAATTTGGCTCTTATCCTCATTCCCAATGAAGAGCTTATACTCAAAACATCGACTCTCCTGCTCCTCAGATACTGACTGACCTGCTGTGTTTTTCACAATCTTCAACTCTGCAGCATTCCAAGCCAGCTGGTAGGCTGAAGAACACCTCAGTAATCTTCTGGAAGGTTCTGCTGCACTGCTGGGACATGCTGACAGCCTGTTTCAATTCTGATATCCAGAACACTAATGGGACCATTATGAACATCCACTCCAGCACTCAGGTATACAGTGGTTACTGTTTCTGGTGCAATGGAAGTTATTAATTAGTTGCTACATCATGGGTATGCCAATAGAAATAGGAGATATGGTCTCCAAGGTTGATGTCAAAGCCTGTGTCAATTGAATGCTGCTCTGTTCTATGACAGTATAAGTATAGAGGCCCATAGGCCCATAGCATTGAATGTTATGACAATTTAAGTACTCATCTAAGTACATTTAAACATTAACATTACCGGCCTCAATTACCCTTCTAAGCAGCCTATTTCAGATTGCCCCCCCCCCACCCCTTACTTGATTAAGTTTATTGGAGAAGTGCCAATGAAGACTGATGAAGGCAGACCAGGGTGGACGTTGATATATAGATTACACCCAACACCAGGTTATAGTCCAACAGGTTTAGTTGGAAGCACTAGCTTTCGGAGCGATGCTCCTTCATCAGATTTTTAACTTTGTCCACACCAGTCCAAGACCAAGTCCTCCACATCATGCACAGATTGCAGCAAGGCGGGGCGTTTGAGATGGTTCCGCATGGTCGACTAGTTAGCAAGGTTAGATCACATCAAATCCAGGGAGAGTTAGCTATCTGGCTACAAAATGGCCTTGAAGGTTGGAGACAGAGTGCCCTGGTGGTGGAGGAGAGTCACTTTCCCTAAAGGGGGTGGTGTGCTGAGGGTCTGGACTCTGCTGCTGCTGCTGTAATTGGAGGCTGAAGTGGCAACACCTTTGCAACTGAGAGCAGTTGGAGCTGGTTGAGGTCTAGAGCCTGGAACCTCTGCTGCTGTAGCCTGCCTGACAAGAGGCACTCAAACCTATGATTCTCTGCTGCTGTTGCCTTTGAAAGTTTGTGTGTCTCAGTGAGTTGCAGACTGCTGTAATAACACTTGACGTATTGGGGAGAAGCTGCTGCAGATTGGAGCCGACAGACTGAAACCTTGGGTGCTCCAACTTGTCTGCCTGGAGAAACCTGGAATTCTCTGTTGTGGCTGCTTTTGGAAGCCCGGTGTCCTGCATTTTTCATTCCTCATTCCTGATGAAGGGCTTTTGCCTGAAACGTCGATTTTTCCTGCTCCCTGGATGCTGCCCGACCTTCTGTGCTTTTCCAGCACCTCGACTCTAATCTCCAGCATCTGCAGGACCCACTTCTGCCTGTGTTTCTCCTCAGTTGAAGACTGCTGTAATCACACCTGCTGCACCAGGTAGAAGCTCCTGAGAATCGGGGTTGGAGCTTGGGATATTGGATACTGCAGCCGGTCTGTCTGTCTGGAAGTTTGGGAATTGTTGCTGCTACTGTCCTGAGAAGTGCGGTGACCTGCACTTCCATCTGGCCAGTGCCGAGGAGACTTATTTCTGGAGCCTGGACCATTACTTCAGTCGGGGGACTGAGGCCTGGACATCAATTGCTGGACACCTGCTGTGAGTGACTGTATTTTGGAAGGTGGATCCTGGAACTGTTTGGAGACTGGGCTATCTCTTTATGATTACTTTGTGGCTGTGGCCTATTTGCTGCCACTGACCATTTCCTCTGGGCATTGGGGACCTATTGGTTTGGGCCTATGGGTTGGGTGGCAGGTCAGAACACAGCTGTCTGAGGCCATGGACTCTCTCAGTTTCTGACTGTTTATGTGAGGGGAGGTGTTTGTCCTGGTTTGGGAGGGGCGATAGCGACCATGGGGCACTCTAAAACAACATCCGGGATGGGGCCTAGTTGTTCCTAGTGGTGGTTGCATCTTCTGCATCCCCCACCCCTCCAGGGGCCTCATCGCCCTTTACTTATTGAACAAAACAGCGAGAGGTGAAATGTTACATTCACCCCACTGTGACCACTGAGGCATGGGCAGCAGCCTTAGGGGATAGTCAGTGCTCCCCACCATGGTTGTTACATAGAACATAGAACATAGAACAATACAGCACAGAACAGGCCCTTCGGCCCACGATGTTGTGCCGAACATTTGTCCTAGCTTAAGCACCTATCCATGTACCTATCCAATTGCCGCTTAAAGGTCGCCAATGATTCTGACTCTGCCACTCCCACAGGCAGCGCATTCCATGCCCCCACCACTCTCTGGGTAAAGAACCTACCCCTGACATCCCCCCTATACCTTCCACCCTTCACCTTAAATTTATGTCCCCTTGTAACACTCTGTTGTACCCGGGGAAAAAGTCTCTGACTGTCTACTCTATCTATTCCCCTGATCATCTTATAAACCTCTATCAAGTCACCCCTCATCCTCCGTCGTTCCAATGAGAAAAGGCCTAACACTCTCAGCCTATCCTCGTACGACCTATTCTCCATTCCAGGCAACATCCTGGTAAATCTCCTCTGCACCCTCTCCAAAGCTTCCACATCTTTCCTAAAGTGAGGCGACCAGAACTGCACACAGTACTCCAAATGTGGCCTAACCAAGGTCCTGTACAGCTGCAACATCACTTCACGACTCTTGAATTCAATCCCTCTGCTAATGAACGCTAATACACCATAGGCCTTCTTACAAGCTCTATCCACCTGAGTGGCAACTTTCAAAGATCTATGAACATAGACCCTAAGATCCCTCTGCTCCTCCACCTTACTAAGAACTCTACCGTTAACCCTGTAATCCGCATTCTTATTTGTCCTTCAAAAATGGACAACCTCACACTTGACAGGGTTGAACTCCATCTGCCACTCCTCAGCCCAGCTCTGCATCATATCTAAGTCCCTTTGCAGCCGACAACAGCCCTCCTCACTATCCACAACTCCACCAATCTTCGTATCATCTGCAAATTTACTGACCCACCCTTCGACTTCCTCTTCCAAGTCATTAATAAAAATTACAAACAGCAGAGGACCCAGAACTGATCCCTGCGGAACTCCACTTGTAACTGGGCTCCAGGCTGAATATTTACCATCTACCACCACTCTCTGCCTTCGACCGGTTAGCCAGTTTTCTATCCAACTGGCCAAATTTCCCTCTATCCCATGCCTCCTGACTTTCCGCATGAGCCTACCATGGGGAACTTTATCAAATGCCTTACTAAAATCCATGTATACTACATCCACTGCTCTACCCTCATCCCTCATCTTCATCAAAGACGTATAGGAAGGCGGAGTTCTTCCTGAGGACTGAGCAGGTAGTGCACCTCTCTCTGGAAAAGGGGATTACTGTCAGTGGGACATTCTTGCCTGTCGACCCTCTGGCAGTAGTTTCTCAGAGGGTCATTTTATCAAACGTCTGGCCCTTTGTTCCATCTGAGCTCCTTGTCCCCCACCTCTGCCAGCACAGGGAGGTGGAGTAGGCATGGTAGCCGCTACCACTCGGTCTGGAGGAGACCCGCTGAGACACACTTACTCCTTCCAGCAATAGGTTTTCATCTGCCTGGCCCGAGAGGAGGTCACAGAGGGCACCTTTACGGTTGAGCACGAGAGTGTGGCTAACAAGGTGCTCTGGTCAGTGGAAAGTATGCAGCGTGGTGCCCGCAAGGAGGTGGTGCATCTCAGAAGGAACTGCCCTGACTCAAAGGCCTCTGCCAACAGCTGCAAGTGGTATCATCACCCCTCTCCTCGCAACCCCCTCGGCCCCCATAGGAGGGAGCTGCCTCAGTTATGGACACCAGATGGGTGGGAGGAGGGCAGGGAGAAAAGCCTGGGGGTAGACAGAACACTTGTGGGCAGCCTCCCAGGAGGATTCCCTGATGACTTGAGCCATTAGCAGGGAGGGATCTTTTGCAAAGGATAGTGGTCCCAGGCCTCAGGAAGCTGTGGGATTTGGAGTTCATCCCAGTGCCCACGGATGCTAAAAGCATAAGTGAGCAAGTGGTGCCCCCCCGAAGCCTGTGAGGGACAAGACAAAAGGGAGGACTTGGCTGGGGGTGAGGTGGGCAGAGGCTGGCATCAGGACAGTGAAGAGTTGGAGGTATCTCTTGTTCTCCCATCGTCCCAAAAAAAGGCTCAATTCCTCAAGGTTGGAAGAACAGACGGAGTCCAGCACCTTCCCTGGGGATGAGGGAAAAGCGACCTCAGAAACCCTGCTCCCGCCTTGTTAAGGGCGGTGGTCACAAACCTGCCCATGCAATCCATCGCAGCTGGACCAGGGCAACTCAGAGGCTGAGGTGGGTATGGTACTCAGGTCTTGCCTTCGTTATACAAATTGAAAGGCCTTGAGGTGCTGCCTGTGGTGGCCGGGGACCGTGGTGGGCACCCTGGGTAGCACCGATAAGGGAGCAGTCATCCTGACTCCCTATGTTGAGCACGTCTGCCCTTACTGAGGATCTTTTCCCAGATATGGAAGGTGAATGCGGGGCCAGTGGTGGAGCAGGTTTCTGAGCTGGGGTTTGACATTTTAGTCAGTGTTTGAGAAACATCGATTCTCCTGCTCCTCGGATGCTGCCTGACCAGCTGTGCTTTTCCAGCACCACACACTCTTCAACTCTGTTCTCCAACACCTGCAGTGCTCACCTTCCCCTCGAGTTTGAGTTGAGTCTGGCCTAATCTGATGTTGGAGGTTCCTGCAAAGAGTCCTCCTGCTGTTGTCCCGGGGGGTGGGGTCGAGGCAGGGGTGTATCTGACTGGTGAGTCCAGACAACCCCCTGCACTTGACGTGGGGGATGGGGTCAGAGGCCGGAGGCAATGACCTGGAGGAGGACAGGGTATCATTTGGAAGCAAATGAGGCGAACAGTGGCATGGTGCTCACGGACAAGGGCCCATCGGGGAACTTCAGGAATTCTGCAAGCAATGCTTGGTCACCATGACAGAGTCTGGTTGGCTATGGATCGGTGGAATCTTCCATTGCCTCTGGTCATGTTTGCCTGGCAGCTACTGACGACCCTGGGAATGGACAGGAACATGATTCAGCAGAGCCAGGGATTCCTTTGCATCATCCTCAGGGAGTGGAAGGGACAAAGAATCCCTCTGTCTGCTCATTAGGTTGGGTTTCATTGTTTGAACTCGTGGTGGTGGGACATACTGCAACCATGAAGACATCCATCGCTAGCCTCAACGTCAATGGCAGCAGGAAGGCCCAGCCCAGCTCCTCCATAAGTATATAGTAAGCCTCCTGCAAGAAACTCTTACTGTTTCAGGAGATGAAACTACTTGGCTCCTGGAGTGGCGGGGAAGGGTCTTCGTGGGTCACCTGGCCTCTAGCTCTGGAGGCACGGCTATCCTGTTGACCCTTTTCCTCAACTGGAGATCTTGAGTGTCAAGGAGCATGTGCTAGGCCATCTGCTCTAACTCATGGTTCGTTTCGGAGTCTGGGTGCTACACTTTGTAAACATGTGCGCACCTTGGATGGGATCTGAGCTGATGTACTTCTTCAAGGAATTGATTACTCTTAACTCCATCAGAGAGGGAGAACTCATCCTTCCTGGGGAGATTTCAGTTGTACCCTTGAGAAGCCGGACCTTGGCCATATTCAGCATTGGTGGAGAGGCTGAGGGACTTGGTTAAGATCCTTAACTTGGTAGACTGGCAAAATCTCCATCCCAATTCCATTGCCTTCACCTTTATGACATAGGGGTGTCAGAATGTCCAGAATTGACTCCCTCTACATTTGCAGGGTGAACTCCTCCTGTGTTCCAAAGGCCTACATTGGGCAGGGGCCATTTTCCGATCACAACTTGGTATGGGTGGTGCCTGTTCTGTTCTGTGCCTGGACAAGTTCGACATATTGGCACATTGACGACGTGCTCCTGGGGTACAAGCAGTTCTGGGACTTGCTTCATCAGTTCTGGACTGGCTGGATAAGGAAGTGGGGGAGGGGGGGGTCTTCCCTTCCTTGAGGATATGGTAGGATGTGGGCAAGATTCACATCCGTGTCTTCTGTCAGCAATTCACTTGATTGTCAACGAAGAGGCGGAAATCCAGAATCAAGGAGTTGGAGAACAAGGTGCTGGACCTGGAGTCATATATCGGTCAGCCTGATGAGGGCTGGACCCTGTGGGAAGTGTACAAAGAAAAGAAGGCCGCCCTCTGGGATTTGCATCTCATTGGATCCTGTGGTGCATACATGAGATAGGGTTTCCAATTCCTTTGGGATCTCAACCATGGCTCCTGTTTCTTCTACTCAATGGACAAAAGGCTCTTTGTGCTGCTGGCCGCTGACAGATCTCTCGCATTGCATCCATTGGGAGTCAGAGCCCAGATGAGGGACGATCGTAGGGCTTTCCTCTGTCTGAATCCATCCAGCGAGGAAGCTTGCAATATTTTTGTGGGAGGTTTGGCCACAGCTCAGCGCCAGAAGGTGTCACAGGCTCAACACTCCTCTGAGCTCAGAGGAGCTGACCAGTCTACTGTCTTTCCAGGGGCAAGTCTCTGGGGCTGGATGGGCTGACCATGGAGTTCTTCAGGGCATTCTGGGACATCTGGGGGGCCAACTATATGTGAATCCTGGAGGAGTGTATCACAACTGGAGAGATGCCCCTTTCTTGGTGCAGGGCTGTCATCACTATATTGCCTAAGAAGGTGGATGTCCGTTTGTTAAAGAATTGGCATCCAATAAATAAACAAACCACTAAATAAATAAATCTCCTCTGCACCATGTGAATCGAACACTCCTGAGACAGGGACAATATTGGTTTAATATCCAGAGGAAGTTCCCCAGCTCATTTGAACTAAAAACAAAATTCTCCTTGCACTAATCCCCACCAAGCGTATCTGGGACAGGGACAGTACTGAGCTAAAATAAATTCTGACTCTTCCAAAGGGTCCAACATCAGAACAAACGGGAAAATAAAACAGCCCTTTTCCCAGGGAAAAGCAGCCCTCCATTTTTTTTAAGCAAAAGGTGTAAACAGAAAAAAACTTAAGATTCCCCCAACACCGCCCCCATCAGACACTCCTGGGATAGGGACAGCACTGGATGAAACACAGAGCAAGCACACTCCTCTCCGTCAGAACAGAAAATAAAGCTGCCACTCTAATCTTGACTCTGATCTCCAGCATCTGCAGTCCTCACTTTCGACGAGCTGGATTGCCCTTAAACTATATCAATGGCATTTGCCTCATCTGCACACTTGGTCAGCTCTTCGGAAAAGAAATCAATCAGATTTGTTCGGTATGACCTCTCTCTGACAAAGCAACGCTGACTATCACTGATCAAGCCTTGCTTCTCAAAGTGGAACTGTAATGTTTTACGTGAAACCTCATTGATCTTTCATTGCTTATAATTTGTCCATGTATAAGCTTTGGTTTGAAGTTGTGAATTGGGAAGTGTGAGGATTTTCTAACTGTGCATAACAGTGTTGACCAAAGTAAAACAGTACAAATGCACTTTGCATCTACCTGAGCCCAGGACGTTAACTGTAACTTGATGAAATGACCGCACAGTGCCTGGTATCTGTTATCAAGTCACCCTTTATTTACATGTGCACAGTGCATCAGCTGTGACCACCCAGCTCAAAGTCTGACTCCCCTGTTTATTTATTTATTTTGTTTTTTGAAAATTCTTCCTAATATACCACTACACTGCTGCCATATAGCAGGACTGCCTCATTTCCCCAGCACCTAAGTTGTGTGAGTGTAGGTGCAGGACACAGTATAAAAACAGCAGTTGTGTAAGTAACTTTATTAATATTCCACCACCAGGAAAAGCACCCAAGTGGCCACGGAACCAGGGACAAGCGGAGTCCTGGTAGGGCCAATACTTCCATGAAAGAAAGGGTGAGGGGGAGGGTACAGATTAAATTAAAATAGAATTGGAGGGGATGCAAAGCACTCAACCCCCAATCTCCTATTTACATCTGTCAGCGAGGGCTCACTTGTCCAGGTGAGCAACCCCAATCAAGGATTTCATTGTCAGTAAGATCCATCTGGTTCCAATCAGTACGTCACCCCACCCCAAATTCAGGGATTTAGGCTTAGTCTTTCTCTGGTAGCTTCTCCTGGGATGTTTTCACCCGTGCCCAGTTCCTCTGTCCCAGGCGTGGATACAGGTAGGCCTGCAGATGCTGGAAACTGGAGTTCCTGATGAAGGGCTTTTGCCTGAAAAGTCGATTTTCCTGCTCCTCGGATGCTGCCTGACCTGCTGTGCTCTTCCAGCAACACACTGATCTAAACCGTGGATACAGGTGCCATGTACTGGACCATACCCTGTCTTTTGCGTCCAGAGTGTCTCAGGAGAGTTCCCTCCTCTTCTTCCCGGAGCAACAGTATCGAAGTTGGATCTATCTCAGAGGTTTCCTCGAAGCTAGATGCAGGGGGAGAACACACAGTTTCTGACAGGCTTTTCCAGGTGTTCTGAGGGGCCAGGTATGTTTTGCTCCAGCGCAGTTTGTGAAGTAGCAGCTTTCAGGGGATCCACATGTTTATTCAGGACTGCCTCACCTACTCAAACTTTATATGTCACGGGACCTGACCTCACAGTGACTTTGCCGCAGACCCATGCAGGGTCATTGCCATAGTTCCAGGTGTCCAGAAAGTTAAAAGCCAGAATGGACTGTTCCAGGGAAGGCATCGCCTGTGAATTATATTCTAGTTAGAGGCAGCTCGAGGTGTCCACATTAGCCACTTGGCCTCCTCACCGATGTTTCAACTTGTACTTATACTCAGTGCGTAGAACGGTGTACTGCTGAATTTGACCAGAAGCTATGGGCAGCACCGTCCTGTCTTCTTTAATTAGTGCTAGCACGGTCTGTTACAATGACAAATTCACATCCATAAAGGTATTGGTGGAATCTTCTCACACCAAAGATGATCGCTAAACCTTCCTTCTTTATCTGAGTGTATTTGCGTTCCGGCATCAGCCAAAGGTTAGGAAGCATGCGCTATTGGGCATTCCTCACCAGTGAACCAACACTTCCCAATACCATGCAGGGAGGCATTGCACATCAGCCTCACCTCTCACTTTGGATCATGCTGGGCCTACACCTTAAATGATGATACCTGCTCTCTTCATTTCCTTAAAGGCTACTTCTTGGCGATGTGACCATTTCCAAGGTTGACCTTTTTTCAATAGGACGTGTAAGGGAGCCAAGATGGAGGCCATGGTATTAGATTAGATTTGATTCCCTACAGTGTGGACATAGGCCCTTCGGCCCAACCAGCCACACTGACCCTCCGAAGAGTAACCCACCCAGACCCATTTCCCTCTGACTAATGCCCCTAACACTGTGGGCAATTTAGCATGGCCAATTCACCTGACCTGCACATCTTTGGACTGTGGGAGGAAACTGGAGCATCCGGAGGAAACACCAACCCAAGTAAAGTGCTGAGCTCCACTACAAGCATGGGAGTCTGTCAACTTTTATTGCCCTCCCTTTATCTTCAAACAGCTGTAATCTGTGTTTTTTTGACTCTGTAACCTTTGGGGTGCCTGGAACACACATTTTTCCTGACTAAGGCATATGCCCGCCTGGGAGAAATGTTTATGCACTGTGTCCAAGTTCTCCAAGTGTTCTTTATTGGTTTTCCCTATTATTAGTATGTCATCCAGATAAATGGCAACCTGGGATAGGCCTTCTAAAATGTACTGCATCATCCATTGGAAAAAGGCAGGGGCTGATGATACTCCAAATGGCAGTCTTGTATATTGGTACAAACCCTTTTGAGTATTAAACTTGAAAAGGTTCAGGAAAGATTTACAAGGATGTTGCCAGAGTTGGAGGATTTCAGCTACAGGGAGGGGTTGAATAGGCTAATGCTGTTTTCCCTGGAGTGTCGGAGGCTGAGGGGTGACCTTATAGAGGTTTATAAAATCATGAGGGGCATGGATAGGATAAATAGACAAGTTCTTTTCCCTGGGGTGGGAGAGTCCAGAACTAGAGGGCATAGGTTTAGGGTTAGAGGGGAAAGATATAAAAGAGACGTACGTTTTCACACAGAGGGTGGTACAAGTGCGGAATGAGCTGCCAGAGGAAGTGGTGGAGGCTGGTACAATTGCAACATTTAAGAGGTATTTGGATGGGTATATGAATAGGAAGGGTTTGGGATATGGGCTGGGTGCTGGCAGGTGGGACGAGATTGGGTTGGGATATCTGGTCAGCATAGACGAGATGGACCGAAGGGACTGTTTCCGTGCTGCACATCGCTATGCTATGACTCTATGACTTTATGACAGAATGTTGGAAATCACGACTGTCTTGGCTGCGACCTCCAGAGGATTGACACAGATGTCCCTCCCTCAGTGAGCCCCTTCTCCAAGGCAAGGTGCACCACCCACTCAGAGTAGGATTAACACGGCCTTGCCATACATCTTGGCCACAGTGACAATGACTAACGGGTTGGCCACACTAGCCACGGCCTTTCTGCAGTCTTCGATGGTCATGTCCCACTGGGGATAGGCCTTGTCCCCTAGGCCCTTAGCAAGGAGCCTAAAAGATGACAGGGCTGAAGCAGCTGGGCCTGAGGCAGCAGCATTGGTGTGGCTTGGCCCTGCCACTTTAGGGATAGCCATATTGGGATGGATGAAAACAGAAAAGGGGGAATAAACAAGAAATGCAAGGGGTTAGAATAGTGTTGCCAGATTCTCTGGTATGAGGAGCCCAGGCAAGAACAGTTTCACGCAGGAGTAAGTCCACAGGGCTCTGTGTCAGCAGGCCTCAGGCAGTAGTAAAGTCTGTGACAGTCCACAGGGAGGACAGCCCAGGGCAGGGCCTAGGCAACAGCACCAGTTCTTGAGTGGCCCCCAGCCAAAAGTAGCAGCAAATCCGGGTAGATCCAGTTTAGCACCAGGAGATCCGCGGAGGCCCAGTTCAGTAGCAGCACATCCGAGAAGGCCCAGTTTAGCAGCACCACATCCGGGAAGGCCCAGTTTAGCAGCACCACATCCGGGAAGGCCCAGTTTAGCAGCACCACATCCTGGGAGGCTCAGGCAACAGCAGCAGATCCAGGGAGGCCCGATTTAGCAGCACCATATCCTGGGAGGCTCAGGCAACAGCAGCAGATCCAGCGAGGCCCAGTTTAGTAGTAGCAGATCCAGGGTGGCCCGGTTTAGCAGCACCACATCCAGGGAGGCTTAGGCAACAGCAACAGACCTAGCAAGGCCCAGTTTAGCAGCAGGAGATTCAGGGAGGCCCAGTTTAGCAGCAACAGATCTACTGAGGTTCAGTTTAGCAGCAGCAAATCCAACAAGGCCCAGTTTAGCAGCAGATCTGGGGAGGCCCAGTTTAGCAGCAGGTCCAGGGAGGCCCAGTTTAGCAGCAGCAGATCTGGGGAGGCACAGGTGGCAGCAGGAGATCTGGCGAGGCCCAGTTTCGCAGTAACAGATCCAGGGAGGCCCAGTTCAGTAGCAGCATATTCGGGCAGGCCCAGTTCAGTAGCAGCATATTTGGGCAGGCCCAAGCGGCAGCAAGAGATCCGGGGAGGCCCAGTTTAGCAGCAGCATATCCGGGGAGGCCCATGTTAATAGTAACAGGTCCAGGGAGGCCCAGTTTAGCAGCATGTCCAGGGAGATCCAGGTGGCAGCAGCAGATCTGGGGAGGTCCAGGCAGCATCAATAGCAGGACTGGGTAGGCTCAGGCAGTAGCAAGTTGGTTCCAGCAAGTCTGGGAGAGACCATACACTCCAGCATATGGCAGTTGTTGAATGGGAACTTGGACTTATGAAGAAGACAGTCAAACTGGAATTGGCTTTTGGACTGTGTTTTCTGTGAGAAAATGGAATCTCTTTGTTGATCCTGTCAAAGTGGTTTAAAATTAGCAGGGATCAGTGAGAGCTGAAATCACAGACTTGACAAAAAAATTACAACAGTGTGATCTGACAACAATCTGACTTTTATTGACAATAGTACTGCAGCAGTTTGGCCAAACACGAGAGAGAGAGAGAGAGAGAGAGAGATACAAGGCGTTCTCTGTTTCTCTAAGTTTTTGTGACTTTACAGAGAAAAGGATAGGACTTCTAAACTTAATTTCTGTCAGTTGTCAAATATTACATCATTAGATGTTTGGCATTCATTATACTAGTAACCCTGAACTTTGATCTGTGTTGCCTTACTGACTTTCCAAAACATTGAGTAACGCATATCACTCCATAATCTTATTTGTGCAGATGAACACTTTGTTCCGGCTGAAATCTGCATTTCAGAATATACAAGGGGCCATCAGCGAAGTTTAGAGAAAGTTAGATACTTTGTGCATATTCAGCCTGTGCCAGGTTTACTGTTTCTGACCTTTCACCACAGTCCTTTTTAACTGATTGGATTATAACCTGGGAGTTTGCTAACTTTCCCATGAGGCAATCCTAACTGTTTCCCACAATTCCACATTCCCTCTTTTGTTATATCAATCAGTTACACAGGTATATTGATAATTCGATTGTAAATATATTGGCACAAGCAATCCGATTCCTACGAGCAATAATAATATCAGTAAAAGGACCTTAAAGATCCAATCAAACATTCCATGATCCAACCAACTCAACCAACTCATAGAACATAGACCATTACAGCGCAGTACAGGCCCTTCGGCCCTCAATGTTGTGCCGACCTGTGAAACCAATCTGAAGCCCATTTCACTTACATTATTCCATTCTCATCTATATGTTTATCCAATGATCATGTAAATATCTTAAAAATAGTGAGTCTATTACCATTGCAGGCAGTGTGTTCCATGCCTCTACTACTCTCTGAGTAAAGAAACTACCTCTGACATCTGTCCTATATCTATCCCCCCTCAATTTAAAGCTATGTCCCTCTGTGCTTGCCATCACCATCTGAGAAAAAAGGCTATCACTCTCCTGCTGATCTCACCCTCTGATTATTTTACATCTCAATTAAATCATCTCTCAATCTACTTCTCTCCAATGAAAACAGCCTCAAGTCCCTCAATCTTTCCTCATAAGACCTTTTCTCCATACCAGGCAGTTTCCTAGTAAAACTCCTCTGCACCCTTTTCAAAGTTTCCACATCCTTCCGAAATGTGGTGGCCAGAACTGCACACAATATTCCAAGTGCGGCCGCACCAGAGTTTTGTAAAATTGAAGCATGACCTCATGGTTCTGAAACTCAATCCCTCTACTAATAAATGCGAACACACCATATGCCTTCTTAACAACCCTATCAATCTGGGTGGCAACTTTCAGGGATCTATGTACATGGATACCAAGATCTCTCTGCTCATCCACATTACCAAGATTCTTACCATTAGACCAGTGCACTGCATTCCTGTTGCTCCTTCCAAAGTGAATCACCTCACACTTTTCTGCATTAACCTCTATTTGCCGCCTTTCAGCCCAGCTCTGCGGCTTATCTATGTCTCTCTGTAACCTGCCACATACTTCAGTACTGTCCACAACTCCAATGACTTCAGTATCATCTACAAATTTACTAACCCCATCCTTCTACGCCCTCAACCAGGTTTTTGTAAAAATAACAAACAGCAGTGGCCGCAAAACAGATCATTGCAGTACACCATTAGTAACTGAACTCCAGGATGAACATTTCCCGTCAACACCACCCTCTGTCTTCTTTCAGCTAACCAATTTCTGATCCAAACTGCGAAATCAACCTCAATCCCATGCCTCAATTTTTTGTGCAATAGCTTATCATGGGGAACCTTATCAAATGCCTTACTGAAATCCATTTACACCACATCAACCACTTTACCCTCATCCACCTGTTTGGTCACCATCTCAAAGAACTCAATAAGGTTTGTGAGGCACGACCTACCCTTCACAAAATCGTGTTGACCATCCCAAATCAACTTATTCCTTTCCAGATGATTATAAGTCCTATCTCTGATAACCTTTTCCAACACTTTACCCACAACCGAAGTAAGACTCACTGGTCTATAATTACCAGGGTTGATTCTATTCACCTTTTTGAACAAGGGGATAACATTTACTATCCTCCAGTCTTCTGGCACTATTCCTGTAGACAATGATGACAAAAAGATCAAAGCCAAAGGCTCTACAATCTCCTCCCTGGCTTCTGTAGAGAATCCGAGGATAAATCCCATCTGGCCCAGGGGCCTTACCTATTTTCACACTTCCCAGTGTTGCTAACACCTCCTCCTTATGAACCTCAATCTCGTCTAGTCTAGTAGCCTGTCTCAGCATTCTCCTTGATAACGTTATCTTTTTCCTGTGTGATTACTGACGAAAAATATTCACTTAATGCTTCCCCTAAATCCTCGGACTCCACGCACAGCATTCCACCACTCTCCTTGATTGGCCCTAATTTTCCTTAAGTCATTCTTTTATTCCTGTTTTGCCTATAGAAGGCCTTAGAGTTTTCCTTGATCTTATTTACCAACGACACCTCATGTCGTCTCCTGGCTCTTCTTAGCTCTCTCTTTCGGTCTTTTCTAGCTAAAGTCTAACTCTCAAGTGCTCTAACTGAGCCTTCACATCACATCCTAACATAAACTTTCTTCCTTTTGACAAGAGTTTCAACTTACTTAGTAAACAATGGCTCCCTCGCTTGATCACTTCCTCCCTGCCCGACTGGTACATAATTATCAAGCAAACTTAGTAGCTGTTCCTTGAATAAGCTCCACATTTCAATTGTATCCATCCCCTGCAGTTTCCTTCCCTATCCTATGCAACCTAAATCTTGCCTAATTGCATTGTAATTGTCTTTCCCCCAGGTATAACTCTTGCCCTGCAGTGTATATCTATCCCTTTCCATCGTTAAAGTGAACATAACCGAATTGTGGTCACTATCACCAAAGTGCTCACCTACCTTCAGGTCTAATACCTGGCTGGGTTCATTACCCAGTAACAAATCCAATATGGCCTCACCCCTTGTTGGCCTGTCTTTTTACTGTGTCAGGAAACCATTCTGCACATACTGGACAAAAACTAAAGTACTCAAACATTTCCAGTCAATTTTTGGACATAACAATTGCCCTGTTACTCTCACTCCTATCCAGAACTATCTTTGCTATTCTTTCCACTACATCTCTGGAACTATTCAGAGGCCGATAGAAAACTCCTAACAGGGTGACCTCTCCTCGCCTTTCCTGTTTCTAACTTCAGCCCATACTACCTCAGTAGATGAGTCCTCAAATGTCCTTTCTGCCACAGTAACACTGTCCTTGACTAACACTGTCACACCTCCCCCACTTTAACCATCTTCTCTGTTCTTACTGAAACATCTAAAGCCAAGACCTACACCATCCATTCCTGTCCCTGCTCCATCCATATGCCCAAAATGATACAACATCGAAATCCCAGGTATCAACCCATGCTGCAAGTTCACCCACCTTATTCCGGATGTTCCTGGTGTTGAAGTAGACACATTTCAAACCAACGTCTTGCTTGCCGGTGAACTCTTGTGACCTTGAAACCTTATTTCGGACCTCACTATTCTCAATCTCCAGTGTAATTGAACTACAATTTAGGTTCCCATCCCCTGCTGAATTCGTTTAAACCCACCAACTCAGTGGGCTGTAATCATGGAATTCCCTGCCGATGTTTTTTTATGTGATCAGCATGTTGCTTAATATGTTCAGCCAGGTTGGTGATATTTTCAGAGGCATTTGGAATGTAGGTGCAGCATTCACGACTTGTGACAGTACATGTCCCTCCTTGTGAGGCAAGCAGATAATCCAAAGACAGTCACTTCTGCACTGCCACAGTCTGGACAGCCACTAGCTCAGCTGAGACCTCAGTCAGTACTTGTCCAGTTGCCTTGACTTGTAAAGCTGTCTCATTGCCGAGGTGTTCTGTGCTGAGGCCATGTGAACCAATTCGATGGTTGCCCGGCCCATACCATACGGTGGAAAGGACATCATGAGGAACTGGTCGGTTTTAGAAATGGCTCTTTTGGCCCATGGATGGTGGTGCTTAGGGGAGGTCAGGTGATGCATGTAGGGTACAACATAACCCAGATATCAGGATCCTGTCCAAGTGGTAGGAAGCCATGGGTACGCTTGGGGCCATACATAAAGTATGTGCCATTGTAAGCTGTGACATTAGCCAGTGTCATCCAAGGCTGCAAGGTGCGTTAGGCCCATGAACTGTTAGAAGTTATATTCCATACTCTGGACCAATTACAGTAAAACATTGCACCATCAGAAATGTTCACTCCTGGACCTTGTCAATCGAATATAAGGTTACACCTGCTTTGCCCCATTTACTTTCCCTTTCATGATTTTCTAAAACCTAGGGAACCTGTAGCATTATTCAAATGGACAATAAGGGAAGGCGGAACTGAGTTGTGATTATATGTGGGCTGATACCATGTCGAGAATTTAGTCATTTCATCCCCTGCTGATTCCCATGTTCTCATTTCCCCATCAATCCCTGTGTGATTCCGACATAACATCCACTCCACTGTTTCTGATACATAGAAAGGGAGGGGTTGCAAAGGTATTCCTTCCCTTGAATGGATGGGGACATGGCTACAAACCCAACAATTACTTATATTCCATTTCTCAGCGTACATATATGACATATGTAGATAGGTGTTAGCATGCAGTTCCTGAGTAGGCCGGTCTGTTAATGTCAAATATTCACCGATGTCAAAGAATTCAGAAAGTCCAAAGAGTATCAAAATGGTGTTCATGCTGTCTCCTCTCTTGATTGAGGAGTAATCGCTCTACAATTAGATAGATGGACCCAGTTCAAGCATCCTTCAATTTTGACTGAAGTTGGTGTCGTTCGTAGGACTTGAAAGGGGCCTTTCCAACGTTGTCCCAGTTTGATTCTTTCCCAATTCTTGACCAATACACAATCCCCTGGGTTTACTCATGGATATATGGAATTGTCTCTTCCTCAGGTCGGCAATGCAACTGTCAGACCTGCGAGTGAAGAAATGTCAGATAAAGAGTTAACTGTCCTAAGTAGTTCTGCATTTGCTCACCCATCACATGGAGATCCATGCCCTCTCGCAGTTCAGCATGAGCATCCCACAGAGTCCTCATTGACCGACCATAAACTATCTCTGCAGCTGACAGTCCGGTCGGCAAATGAGGAGTAACTCTGCATGTGAAATAGTGTCAAGGGCAATACTTTGAGCCAATTTAACCCCGTTTCTTCAACTAATTTAGATAATCTGTCTTTTAAAGTTCCATTGGCCTGTTCCACAATCCCCACTGCCTGTGGGTGATACACGCTGTGCAGCTGCTGTTTTATTGAGAGGGATTCACATAATTCAGTGTTGATTCGAACCACGAAATGTGGTCCATTGTCTGACCTTATCATTTTAGATAACCCAAAGTGGGGAATAACTTCAGTCAACAATATTTTCACCACCGTATGTGCAGTACAGTTAGTGGTGAGAGAAGGCTTCAATCCATCGACCATCACTAAACTGTATTTATAACATTGTACCTGAGGTAATTCAATAAAACCAAGCTGTATACAGGCAAAAGGACCATCTGGCAGGGGGATGGTCCCAGAAGGGCATTTAATACCTTTACCCTTGTGATTTTTCATCAAAAAAAGCATCTATCCAGCCACATTTGAGCTGCTGTATTCAAATCTAGGTGTCACCAGGTTTTTAAAAGTAGCTGTACCATTGTTTCCTTGCCAAGATGGTTATAAGCATGCAAGTAATCAATAAGTACTGGCAATAAGGAATCAGGAATACAGACTTGACCTACCGCTGTTAGCCAGAGGTCTCATGTGGAGGAGTGTGAACTCCCCATTGACTTCCAAAGTGCATGTTCAGATTCAGAGGCGTCCCTCTCTAACGTTTGATTTCCCGTTGGATCTGGTATCTCCTTAGTCCCGAAAGTAGGTACTTTATTTCGAGCCTGTTTCCCATTAGTTGGAACAACTAAAATGGCTGACGCAGCCACCTCCATAGCAGCCAAATCAGCACGGACATTTCCTCATTGTACCTGACTGTCCTTCCTTGTGTGTGCAGTGCATTTAATAACAGCCCAATGATGAGAATGCAGAGTAGCATTGAGGAGATTTTTAACCCAAAGAGCATGTTCAATGGGAGTCCCTGTAGAAGTAAGGAAGCCTCGTTGCTGCCTGAAGAGGCCAAAATCCTCGGCAACACCGAATGTGCATCTGGAATCGGTATAAACACTGACAGTTTAATCAGTGGCTAGAATCCAAGCTTTGGTGAGGGCAAAAATCTCAGCTTTCTGTACCGAGACTGGGGTCTGAAAGGCAGCAGACTCCTGAACAGCAGTGTCTTACAACAGCATAGCCTGACTGACTGGATAGTGTTCAGGGAAACAGAGGAAGTACCATCAACATAAAATATGGCGGTCAGATCTTTCAATTGGGATGTCAGTCAAATCCAGGTGAGGGGCAGTAAGGAAATGATTCCAAAACAAACAGTCATGCAGGAGTGGGGGTGGGGGTGGGGTCAGGGACATCATCAGGGGTTTGCTCAAGGAATGTAGCAGGATTCAAAGAGGAACAGTAGTGAAATGAGAGGTGAGGGTTCTGTCATAGCCAAACCTCATAGTGGCTCAGTCGAGCTTGGGTAAGGTGTTGGGTCTGCTGAGACATAAGGAGGGCCAAGATAGAGTGCGCGGTGTACACCAGTATGGGTTGGTGAAGGGTGAGATTAGAAGCTGCCTGTACTAACAGGTGGACAGCAGGAGGGATTTGGGTGCGGGGAGGGAGGCCACAAGCAACAGGATCTATTTGGTGGAGTAATAGGCCACCAGATGACAACAGTTGGAATGTTACTGCATTAGTGGCATGTTCATCTCTTACACTAACATACACCTGAAAGGGTCTGTCATACAGCGGGTGGCCTCATGCTGGAGTTGTATGAAGGTGTCTTGGAGGGTAAAAATGACTGCATGGCTGATCAGACGGGAACGCTCAAAGAGGAATAAGGAGTAAGGTCTTTAGTGTTAGTTGTAACGTTTGGAAGCCACTTCCTGCAATAATTGACCAGGCCCAAAACGGCTCTCATCTGCTTGGGTGAGGTATGGAATAGGGTTCGCAAGATGGGAGTAATCAGCTCCTGTGTGAGGGAACGGTCAGTAGCACTAATTAAAACACCCAAGAATTTATCTTGTGATTGAGCTTCATGAACCTTAGTGGGGCAAGACCACATATCCCTACGAATGGAGATGTATAAGGAGGTAAACAGTGTTCTTCTGGTTAGTAACCAAATCAGGGCTAGCAAGGAGTAAGCCATCCACGTACTGTACGATAGTGGATCCTCCAGGGGGTGTCAGAGTTGCCAACTGGGAGTGTAGTACTTGTGAAATGAGAGTAGGAGAATGAATGAATGGGAATCGAGTCCAAGTGTACTGGCTGCCTTTAAAGGTGAAGGAAAACAAATACTGTGAGTCAGGGGCGAGGGGAATCGCAAAAGAGGCATGCTGCAAGTCAACAAGGGTGAAGACACGTGCTTCAGGAGGGATGCTATGAAGAACGGTAGCCGGGTTGGGTACAATGACGTGCAAAGGTTCTACAATCTGATTGATACGGTGGAGGTCTGAGGCCAAGTGTCATTCTGAATCGTGTCAGAGACTCCTTGCTCAGCCTGGACGCAAGGGATACTGCAGAATCGAGGCTGAGCAAGGAGTCTCTGACATGATACTGTCTTTCCTTACACAGGGAATTTTCATTCCATGCCGCTCACTTGCAACATGCCAATCCTCTTGGTTCTGAAAATCGGAATGGCGCTTAGTCCAAGACCTCCCCCGTATCAATCAGATTGTAGACATGTTGCATCCCATTGTACCCAACCCCCAGCTACAGTTCTTAGTAATGTTCTGTCTGAAGCAGGTGTCTTCACCCTTGTGGACTAGCAGCATGCCTTCTTTATGGCTTGAAAGCTCCCAGCCTAACCTTCCATTAGCAGTGTGTGGTAGGTCAGAAAATAGAATGGTAATTTTATAAGTAATACTGCCTTTGTCTGAGTGACCTGAAAATAGCTCCCTGAACAACATCTTCAGAAAATCAAACAAGAAACCATCATCCATGTCTGTGAAACAATACCTCATGAAATCCATTGAAGTAATCAGGCCAATTTTGTTATTTTCTTTATTTATCCCTTAATTATCTTTGTTTGTCTTCTTGGGCGAATGGGGACAATAACAAAGATTTTTGGGTTGAAAGTATTGACCATTAGATTATATAATTGTTTAATTTTACTCAGCAGTATACTGAAAACATAATGGCTTTTGCAACATCTTTTGTTTAAGCTTCAAGTCAACATGGATGTCAGTGAGCTCAAACATCACGAACTCAAACCAATGTTTGAATTTGAGAATTCATAGCGTCTGGAACGGATTATTCAAAAGTCTGGGTCGCAACAGTTCAGGTCGATTTTCAGAGTCCTTGAAGTTTTTAATTTTACTGCGCTGCAAATTCCGAGGTAGAAAAACCAACTTGGCTTGGCTTTTGTAACAAATTTGGGAACTCAAGTCTTGGATCTTGGAAATGCAGAAAATATAGATTTGAAATTGGATTTTGGTACGTACATTGGGTAACAAAATACCAGGATTTTGCTCAGATTTTAGATGGCACTGGAAATTGTTGATGAGTTTTTGGAAGTGTCAAAGGTTTCCCTGCTACGGTTGTGGGGTAGAACTAAGCTGGTAGAGTTCGCCTACAGACTGGAAATATAGTTGTACAGCAAACTAAGAAGGCAGATATCATAGATTTGCTGATGAAACAGTTCAGTTTAGTGGAAGTAGAGAGGCCAGATGGTACAAGTAGTGCATTGGATGCATCAGTGAATCTTTAGCAGCAGTTCAGGAGAATGGAAATGATAGAATTGGAGGTAGCATTCCAAAGAGAGGTACGACTTAAAACAAAAACTGGAATTTTGAAGTGCAGACAATCAGAAAGAAAGGGAGGAAAAAAGATAAAGAAAAGGCAGAAAAAACATGGATTACAAAGAGAAAGAATGGGAAGTTAATTTAAAAACAGCTCAGGCAAGTCAAACCAGATGATGGGGAAAACTTGAAAGAGGAAGCTTCTCATCAAAATCCACAGTTCAGTCTAGAGATAGTTAAGGTTGTACCTTGCCAAAATTTGAAGAGAAGGATGTGGAAGCATTTCTCATGCCATTTGAGAAGATAGCAACACAAACGAGGTGATCAAAAGCAGATTGGTCCTTGCTCATGCAAAGTAAATTAACTTCTAAAGCCCAAGGGGTTAATGCATACTCATTGGAAGAATGTTCTCGGAATTATGTGAGGTAAAAACAGCTATTCTAGTCACATATGAGTTGGCCCCAGAAGCACACAGGCACAAGCTTCATAACTTATGGAAACCACCTGGACAAGTTTGTATTGAGTTTGAGAGGGTTTAAACAAACAATTTTGTTAGGTGGATAAAAGCATTAAAGGTTTTAAAAGCATTGAAGAATACTTGTGTGGTGTCAGGGAAATTATTACTTTGTCAGAATTTAAAACGTCCTCACCTGTAATCAGGACTCATGTAGAAAATCAAAACGAAGTAATGGCAATACAAGCAGCAATAACTCCTGATTGTGATATATCACCTCCAGACATTCGAGAAGAAAAGAAAAAGTGTGAGAGAGGAAGGAAGGCAAGAAGCCAGGGTAGAGAATGGACAGTAGGTGATGCCCCAAAAACAGCTCCTCAGATTAAGAAGGGAATTGCTGAAGGTGGAGGTGAAGTTCATCAGCTTAAATATTTCTATTATTGTAAGTTGGCCATGTTAAATCAGAATGTTGGAAGTTGAGAAGTAGAACCACTGGGCTTCCAGAAGTTAGTAAAAATGAGAAGACAACACAAAAAGATAACAACATGGACCAAGATGTAGCTATAATAATAACAAAAAGGCTGGAGGTGAAATCTGCCATTAATAAAGAAATATACAAGTTAGATAAGAGATACGTAGGATTTTTGTCAAAAGGGAAGATGACTCCTTTTTCTTCATGTGAGGTAGTTAAACCTATAATGATACTACGCGATACAAGAGTGAACTTATTGGAGAAAGATGAAGGGCTTTTGCCCGAAACGTCGATTTCGAAGCTGCTTGGATGCTGCCTGAACTGCTGTGCTTTTCCAGCACCACTAATCCAGAATCTGGTTTCCAGCATCTGCAGTCATTGTTTTTACCTTCCTAGAGAAAGACTTGACTTTCTCTCCAAGAGCTTGATGGGAGCCAAGGTGGGATTAGTGGAGAATATATTACATTACAGTTCCATGATATAAAATACAAGTAAAATGTGATTTGTTATCAGGAGACTTAATTGTTGAAGTAGGAATGACATAACCGTCTTCTGAGGGAATAGAGTTACTTCTGGGTAATGTTTTGCTACGACCAAAGGTAATTGTTTCACCCATATTTCGAGAATGTTCAAAAGGAGATACAAGGAACAGAACAATACAGGAATAGGCTCTTGGTATATTTCCTTCATCAGACAGTCTTTTTGGCCCACTATGCCTATGCCAACCAACAAAAACACAATCTACATTAATCTCATTTACCTGCTCTTGTTCCATAGACTACTAATTCCCTGGCATTTTAATTGCTTATCTAGATGTTTTTTAACTTTCGCAAGAGTACCTGCTTCGACCACCCTTAGGCAGCATACTCAACACCCCCACCACCCTCTGGGTGAAAAAGGTTTCCTCAAATCCCCTCAAAATCACTTTCTCCTCACCTGTAACTGATGCTATCTGGTCTTAGATACATTTGCTTTGAGGTAATGATTTTCATGATTTACCTGCAAACATCAAAGGTTCCAGCCTTTGGTCAAAGACTACCAAACACAAAAGCAACCCTCCGCCATCACCTTTGGCCTCTTATTTGCAAGCCAGGTTTGGATCCAGCTTGCCAACTTGCCTTGGATCCTATAGGCTCTTCCCTTATGACCAGCCTTCTACATAAGACCTTGTCAAAGGCCTTACTGAAGTCCATGTGGACCACTCCAACTGCACTTCACTCATTAATATATTTAGTCACTTTTTCAAAAGGCTCAGGTAAGTTAGTCAGATATGATCTCCCTCCAATAAATCTGCACTGACTATCCCTGATTATTACCCGCCTTTCCAAGTGTAGATTGATCCTTTGCCCCAGAATGTTTTCCAATAATTTTCCCACCATACAGTCATAGAGATGTACAGCACAGAAACAGACCAACTCGTCCACGCTGACAAGACGTCCCAACCTAATCTAGTCCCATTTGCCAGCTCTTGGCCCATATCCCTCTAAACTCTTCCTCTTCATATACCCATCCAGCTATCATTTAAATGTTGTAATTGTACCAGCCTATGGCACCAAAATCTTCATGAAAAAAGTTGCCCCTCAGGTCCCTTTTAAATTTTTCTCCGCTCACACTAAACCTATGTCCTCTAAATCTGGACCCACTCACCCCAGGGAAAAGACTTTGTCTATTTATCCTATCCATGCCCTTCATGATTTTATAAACCTCTATAAGGTCACCCCTCAGCCTCCGACGCTCCAGGGAAAACAGCCCCAGCCTGGTCAGCCTCTCCCTGTAGCTCAAATCCTCCAACCCTGGCAACGTCCTTGTAAATCTTTTCTGAACCCTTTCAAGTTTCACAACATCTTTCTGATAGGAAGGAAACCAGGATTGCATGCAATATTCCAACAGTGGCCAAACCAATGTCCTCTACAGCCTCAACATGACCTCCCAACTCCTGTACTCAATACTCTTACCAATAAAGGAAAGCATACCAAACGCCGCCTTCACTATCCTATCTACCTGTGACTCCACTTTCAAGGAACTATGAACCTTCACTCCAAGGTCTCTTTGTTCATCAACACTCCGGAGGACCTTATTATTATGTCTATGAGTACTACTCTGATTTGCTTTCCCAAAATGCAACACCTCACATTTATCTAAATTAACCTCCATCTCCCACTCCTCAGCCCATTGAGCTATTTGATCAAGGTGCTATTTTACTCTGAGGTAACCTTCTTTGCTGCCCTCTACACTTCCAATTTTGGTGTCATCTGCAAACTTACCAACAATATCTCTTATGTTCACATCCAAATAATTTATGTAAATGACGAAAAGCACTGGACCCAGCACCGATCCTTGTGGCACTCCAGTGATCTCAGGCCTCCAGTCTGAAAAGCTACCCTCCATCACCACCCTACCTTCAAGCCAGTTCTGTTTCCAAATTGCTAATTCTCCACATATTCCATGTGCTCTAACCTTGCTAACCAGTCTCCCAGGAGAAACCTTGTCGAACGCCTTACTGAAGTTCATATAGATCATGTCCCCCACTCTGCCGTCATTAATCCTCTATGTTACTCCTTCAAAATACTTAACCAATTTCATAAGGCATGATTTCCCATGCACAAAGCCATGTTGACTATCCCTAATCAGTCCTTGCCTTTCCAAATACATGTACATCCTGTCCCTCAGGATTCCCTCCAACAACCTGCCCACCACCGATGTCAGGCTCACCAGTCTCTCATTCCTGGCTTTTCCCTACCACCTTTCTTAAATAGTGATATCACATTAGCCAACCTCCAGTACTATCAGACTAACTGATCTGTAATTACTGGCCTATCACTGCTGCCCTTTTTGAAAACAAGAGTCACATTAACTATCCTATAGTCATCTGGCATTTCTTCTGCTGCCAGCAAAGTATTAAATTGATTCCTGATGAAGTGCTCCTGCCGAAACGTTGATTTTCCAGCACCACTCTAATCTTGACTCTAATCTCCAGCATCTGCAGTTCTCACTTTTGCCCATTAAATATCCCTGCTAAGGCATCAGCAATCTCCTCCCTACCCTTCCATAGCATTTCAGGATACATCTCATCAGGCCCTGGAGATTTATGCACCTTTATGCCTGTTAAAACATCTAATACTGCTTCTTTATTATTCACAACATACTCTTGGACTGCTTCAACCAAACTGAAATCTCCAGCTACAATGTCTTTCTTCTTTGTGAACACAAATGATGAATATTTATTCAAGAACTCCCCCATCCTCTCTGGTTCCATGCACAGAATGCCCTTTCAGTCTTAATAAGACCACAATCTCTCCATGGAAATCCTCTTGCTCTTGATATCTTATAAAATGCCTTGATTTTCCTTAATCCTATCTGCCAAATATATTTTGTGATCCCTCTTTGCCGATCTAATTCCTTCCCTAAAAATGCACACTCACAGTCACTTCCTGAAGGACTCCCCCTGTTTTTAATGCTCTATATAAACACTTGCTTCCTCCTTTTCCTTTAACAAATAGTCTGTAGCCCTTGGCATCAGGGGGTCCCTATAAGTTCAGCCCTTGCCCTTCAATCTTAGAGGAACATACGAGACCTGAACTCTCATTATGCTACTTTTAAAAAGACTCCCACAATCCAAATGTAGACTTACCTTTGCAAATGGCTACACCCAGTTTGTTTGTGAGATCCTGTTTAAATTGAAATTGAAATTTTCCTTCTCAATTTCTCCTCTTCCCTTTGATATAAAGATTTTCCCTTATCTTGCCTGTCAATGTTTCTTCATGCTCTGTCATGGTGCTCAAAATTGCTTCTTTAATATCCTCCAGCATTTTCTATACTCCACTAGGAGATTATTTGTTCCCTTCTAGCTGTTATACATGTCTATTCATAGACATCCATAGTTCTCTGCACTCGTTGTTCCTTTAGTTCATGCTTAAGGGACTATAATGGACCTGGATTGTTCCCTTTGGTCAACGAAACTCTTCACCTGACCCTCTGTAGCATAACTAGTATCCAATCTTATCTACTGGTGAGGTGATAGATATCAAATGCATTTGCTTCACCCCAAATCAATAGCAGTTTGCCCAATGTCTCACCTCCTGAAAAATTCATCCTCCATCATATCCTGTAAAATAGATGCAATTTTAATCTCTGAGCTAGTGGATATGAACGCAGAGTATAATTCACAGTATCTCATTGTCTACACAATCATCCTTTTCCTTACTGACATGGAGGGTTCCAGTTCTTAGTTATTGGAGAAGAAAAAGAGACAAGTGTTCAGAACAAAGAAGAACAAAGAACAATACAGCACAGGAACAAGCTCTTCAGCCCTCCAAGCCTGGATCCATTCCCTTCCTGTTCATTATTTGTCTAAGTGCTTCTTGAATGCTGCTATTGTGTCTGCTTCCACACATCCTCTGGCAGCGTGTTCCAGTCACTCACCAGTTTGTGTGAAAAACTTGTCTTGCTTAACCTTTTCTCCCTCTATGCATAGAACAAAGAACAAAGAACAAAGAAAATTTACCAGTAACAGGCCCTTCGGTCCTCCAAGCCTGAGCCGATCCAAATCTACTGCCTAAACTTGTCGCCCAATTCCTAACCATCTGTATCCCTCTGCTCTCCACCTGCTCATGCATCTGTCCAGATGCATCTTAAATGAATCTACCGTGCCTGCCTCTACCACCTCTGCTGGCAACACGTTCCAAATGCCCACCACCCTCTGTGTAAAGTACTTGCCACGTGTATCTCCCTTAAACTTTCCACCTCTCACCTTGAAAGCATGACCTCTTGTTATTGAATCCTTCACCCTGGGAAAAAGCTTGTCTCTATCCACCCTGCCTATACCTTCATGATTTTGTAAACCTCAATAAGGTCCCCCCTCAATCTCCTTTTTTCTAGTGAAAATAAACCTAACCTACTCAACCACTCTTTATAGTTGGCACCTTCCATACCAGGCAACATCCTCGTAAACCCTCTCTGCACCCTCTACAAAGTGTCCACATCCCTTTGGTAATGTGGCGACCAGAACTGTACACAGTATTCTAAATGCGGCCAAACCAATGTCTTGTACAATTTTAACATGACCTGCCAGCTCTTATACTCAATACCCCGTCCAATGAAGGCAAGCATACTATATGCCTTCTTGACCACTCTATCCACCTGTGCAGGGTACAATGGACTTGAACTCCCACATCTCTCTGCCCATCAACTTTTCCCAAGGCTCTTCCATTCATGAACTGTGTCCCCAGTAATTGACCGCTCCAACCTGGGAACTTTCCACTCTATCCATGCCACTCTTGATTTTATAAACCCCTATGAGGGCGCCCATCAACATCTTGCGTTCCAGTGAAAGCGAATCCAGCCTATCCCAACTTTTCTTCATAGCTAAAATCCCCCAAACCAGGCAACATCCTGGTAAACCTTTTCTGTACCCTCTCCAAAGCATCCCCATCTTTCTGGGAGAGTGGTGACCAGAACTGTGCACAATATTCCAAGTGTGGCCTGCCTAACATTCTACAAAGTTGCAGCATAGCTTGTTTGTCCTTATACTCAATGCCTTTTCCAATGATGGTAAGTATACCATAGACCTTTTTATTTTAACCACCTTATGCTGCCATCATCAGCAACAATTCCACCACTGAATCTATCATTAATTCCTGAACAAACATCAAGTGACCCTCCGAACCCTTGCCTCCTTCGCCCCATGTGATCTGACAAGTGCATTGTCAGAAGTCAACGGTGGACAGTATCTTGAATGTTGAGTCACTCCTCAATTTATCACAGAATAGATCACCTTTCCAAAAATAACTTCCATCTCCTCTTGAAACTACAATTGGTCTCCCTTTTTGAGGTTTAGACCACCATTAAGTCATGCTAGCCATGTATGATATTGGTTTCCTGTTGGTGCATGCAGTCACTGATCTATGTTGGTGGCAGTGACAATATGCTGCAGCGTTACATTTATGCTGTTTGTGTTTAAAGGCACTGCTTATTTCACAATTTCTTAGCATGTATCAGTTAGATTAGATTAGATTCTCTACAGTGTGGAAACAGGCCCTTCGGCCTATCAAGTCCACACCGACCCTCCGAAGAGTAACCCACCCAGACCCATTTCCCTCTGACTAATGCACCTAACACTATGGGCAATTTAGCATGGCCGATTCACCCTGACCTGCACATCTTTGGATGGTGGGAGGAAACCAGAGCACCCAGAGGAAACCCACACAGACAATGTGCAAACTCCACACAGTCACTGGAATCGAACCTGGGACCCTGGTGCTGTGAGGCAGCAGTGCTAACCACTGAGCCACCGTGCCGCCCAGGTTATGTACTGCAATCGTCCTGCCTTTGAGATGTTGGCCAATTTCATGCCCCCCACCCTCAACCCCTTCCCCCCCACACACCCCGCAGTTACATTCAGAGCTTTATCTATCAAACTGCAACTGTTAACTGAGACCAAGCTCTGTGTGATGATAAACTATGAGCATTTACTCAGATTTTGTCACAAAACACCATATTTCATATAGTCTGATTCAAAAGAAAGACACCTCTAATCCATTTAATGGCGTGTTACTGATTGAAAGCGAGGAAGTTACTCACCGGAATGAGAAGCAATGTCATCCTCAACAATTATTGATGTTTAGTGCACTCTTCTGGAAAATAAAGTTTTCGAAATAGTTAATTAGTTTCTGATTTATTCAGAGTTGCCAATGCTGAAACTGAACAGTCCAGTCAACATGCCCATGCCAATATTTATGTTCTCCACCAAACTCTGCTCACCCTTCTTCATCTCACCCCTTTAATATATTCTATTATTTTCTCCCATATCACCCAGCAAAAGAAGACCCGAGATGCTGAGCTGGGAAAAAAAAATAATGTCTCCGTAATAAATTGATCATTAGTGGTCAAAAAGGTAATGTGCCAAGATAAGTGACACCATCTGACTCTCTGAACTGACTATGGATGTTCTGAACAGTTACAGCAATGCTTAATAAGAGGGTAGTGCATAATTGGGAACTGGGTGCAGAAAATCACTATCAGCAGAAACTAGGCCACTCAGCCAATCAAGTCTGTTTCGCCATTCAATCATGGCTAATAAGTTTCTCAATCCCATTCTCCCAATTTCTCCCCATTACCCTTGATCTCCTTGATAATCAATAACCTATCTATCTCAGTCTTAAATATACTCAATGATCTGGCCTCCACAGCCTTCCGTAGCAGGGAATTCCATAGATTCACCAGTCTCTGACTGAAGAAGTTTCTCCTTAACTCCATTCTAAAAAGTCTTCCCTTTATTCCCTTTTAAGAAGGCGCATGATGTGTTAGGTTTTAATGGTGGAGGAATTGAGTTCCGGAGCCGTAATGTCATGCTGCAACTGTACAAAGTACAAAGATGTGCAGGTTAGGTGAATTGACCATACTAAATTGTCTATAGTGTTAGGTACATTGGTCAGGGGTAAATGGGTCTGGGTGGTTGCTCATCGGAGGGTCGGTGTGGACTTGTTGGGCTGAAGGGCCTGTTTCCACACTGAAGGGAATCTAGTCTAATCATTAGTGCAAAATACTAGTTGCGGCCGCATTTGGAATATTGTGTACAGTTCTGGTCGTCCCATTACAGGAAGGATGTGGAAGCATTGGAAAAGGTGCGGAGGAAATTTACCAGGATGTTTCCTGTCTGGAGGGAAGCTTTTATGAGGAAAGCCTGAGAGACTTGAGTCTGTTCTCACTGGGAAGACAAAGGCTAAGAGGGGATTTGATAGAGACATATGATCAGACGATTAGATAGGGTAGACAGTGAGAGTCTCTTCCCTAGGATGATGATGTCAGCGTGTACGAGGGGGCATAACTACAAATAGATTTAAGACAGATGTTAGAGGCAGGTTCTTTACTCAGACAGTGGTAAGGGCGTAGAATGCCCTACCTGCCAATGTAGTTAACTCAGCCACATTAGGGAGATTTAAACAATCCTTGGATAAGCACATGGATGATGATGGGATAGTGTAGGGGGAGGGGCTTAGATTAGTTAATAGGGCTGTGCAACATCGAGGGCTGAAGGGCCTGTTCTGCATTGTATTGTTCGATGTTCTATGTTCTATTCTAAGGCTAAACCCATGGGTCCTAGTCTCTCCTACCAATGCAAACATTTTCCCAACATTTACTCTATCCAGGCCATTCAGTATTCTGTATGTTTCAATTTGATCCCCCCTCATCCTTCTAAACTCCGTTGAGTATAGACCCAGAGTCCTCAAACGTTGCTCATGTGTTAAGCTTTTCATTCCTGAGACCATTCTTTTGAACCTCTTCTGAACACGCTCCAGGGCCAGTACAGTAAATGCTTCATTCATGTTACTGTGGTGACAAAACCTTCTGGGTTGGCCAGGCATAAATTGAGACTTAGATCCCACACAGTGGCTCAGTGGTTAGCACTGCTGCCTTACAGCACCAGGGACGGGGGTTCGATTCCCAGCTTGGGTTACCATCTGTGTGGAGTTTGCTCATTCTCCCTGTGTCTGCGTGGGTTTCCTCCAGGTGCTCTGGTTTCCTTCCACAGTCCAAAGATGTGCAGGTTAGGTGGATTTACCATGCTAAATTGCCCGTAGTGTTAGGTACATTGGTCAGGGATAAATGGGTCTGGGTGGTTGCTCATCGGAGGGTCGGTGTGGACTTGTTGGGCTGAAGGGCCTGTTTCCACACTGAAGGGAATCTAATCTAATCATTAGTGCATATTAGTCCATCTTTAGCCCTTTGTATACTCTTAACAACCTGTATATTTGATATGGAAAGAAAAAGCAATTATGTACTTGTCTGTGAGATGGTGTTATTTGGGAACGTTAAATGATAAATAAGTTCATTGTTAGCTGTCAAGGATATCATCCAAGGGACAATATGGAGCATACAAAACTAGAATCGATTCATAAGGGGAAGGGAAACACTCTGCTGGGGATCCCTGTCCCAATCATTTCAGTTTCATCCCTTACTTCCACACATGACCAAAGAATAAAATTATTGCCCTGGTGGTTCACGTTAGCCCCAACCATTCCACACGTACTTGAGCTGCAGAAGTGTTTCCAGCATTTGTATAAAGAGGGTTGACATGTACTCCTATACAATCCTCGAAATTCATTGTGTGTGTTCAGGGATGTCTTGCGAATGTAATTACTGACATTGGTCATGAATCAGCAGTGCCTCTGCGTGTCAGCAAGCCGACTATTCACTGAACCCTGCTGAATCTAGTAATGGGGGATGAATCAACGCAGATAGGAAAATTCAGACTTGGGGTAGGATTCAAATAATTACAATCACATCATAATATTATTCAAGACTGAAAAAGACTTAAATAAGGTCAAAGATGTAAGTAATTAATTGGAAAAATGAAAATTTTGAAGAGTTGAGAATAGAACAACCAATGTGAAAGAAAAAAGGACAGTAATGGAAAAGGAATTACAAGTTAATCAAGAGAATCCCAAATAAATACATTTGAGTAAAAAGAACTGGAAAAAAACCAGCCAGCAATGAAGCACTATTGATAAATCAACAGATAATTTAAAACATAAAAGAAAGAAAACTTCAAGCAATGAACAAAGAGGCGATGAATTGTTTGACAGCATGGAAAGAGAAAGGAAAATAAAGAACTCAAAGAAAATGAGGAAAGCAGATCAAAAGGCAAAATAAGGCACTATTAAGCAATATAGAGGGTGCTATACAGAGACATACATAAATAAACCCAGGAGATTCCGGACGGTAAAAAAGTGTCAACAAAATGATACCCAACTTCTGACAGCAAAGTGGCAAAATAATTATGAAGTAAGTCCACAGAGACCAGTATCCTGTCACAACGTCAGCCTTTCTTTACACATGGAGAGACCTTGACACTGATCCAATTCCCACAGAGCCAGCTCACAGAGTGAACAGGGAGTCTGACACTCTTCTTCATTCTGACAGCCAGGGCTCCCTGATCGGGGCGGTTAGTCTGGTCCAGTCTGAGAACTCATTCGGAGGTCCACCTGGCTGACCTCATTACAATCACTATATCTCTCCTGCTCTGATCTGAGGGCCAAGGTCAATTCTTTCTCTCATAGCTCCTCCTTGAGTGTTTTAGCAGTGGCTCAGGCTCTTCCAACTCTGCCTCTGATACAGGTGGTGAATAATGCATAGTAGCTCACCTCGTGTACCCGGAGTATCTTGGGAAATATTCATCTCTTCAGGCACCAAAAGCATTGAGGCAGAGACATCCAATCTGCCCATTTCAGATTCGGAGGTATGGTCAATAGAGAGGGAGAACCCATGGGTTCTAGAAGAGTCAGAAGGACTGTTGAAAGGTTTGCTCCTGTACTGTTTGCACATTTACAGTTTTCATATGTTCCACGTGCTTGTACAGGATCATCACACCTCCCTGAACATTACGTCACTCAACCTGACCTCACGTCAATCATACCTCTTACCCATGCAGGTCCATTCCAGTGGTTCCGATACCAAAGTTCGCCCCCTGAACTCAACTGTCTCGTGCTTAGTGGAGTTTTGCATCCACTGTTGGCGTTTCACCTGCTGGCCCACCCAGGTCTGGGAAGGTCACTTTGAACCTGGTGCAGAATCGTCCCCCCATTAGCAACACTGCTGCAGTTGCATGAGGGGTGATCCTATAGGAACTAGGACAATTTGGTATCTAGTGAAGCTGTAGGCTGTATCTTTAAGCCTGCCTCCAAAGCTTGGACTGCTCTTTCTGCCAGACCGTATGATGATTGAATGTATGGAGCTGCCCTTGTATGTTGAATACCATTTCACTTTAGGAAATACTCAAATTCCCTGCTGGTAAAAAAAGGCCTTTTATCTGTGGCCAGCACTTCCAAGAGTCCATGATTTGCAAAAGATGCATGCAATTTTTCTATCATCGTCCCAGTGTTTGATGAATGAACTCTATGCACGTCCGGCCACTTTGAGTGGGGTGGCCACAATATCTAAGTACATTGAGGTGGTGCTAGAAAAGCACAGCAGGTCAGTCAGCCATTCACCTATTGTACTCTTTGCTACTTTCTCCCCAGCTACCGCCCCTCCCCAATTTATCTCTCCATCCTGGAGGCTTCTTGCGTCTATTCCTGATGAAGGGCATATGCCCGAAACATTGATTCTCCAGCTCCACGGATGCGACACAGCCTGACCTGCTGTGCTTTTCCAGCACCACACTCTCAACTCTGATCTCCCGCATCTGCAATCCTCACTTTCCACTACAGATCTGTCTCTTTCAGAGTATGTATGTGGCTGGTCTGTGTTTATTCTGGGACGAGGCCATGCCAAAATTAAACACATGAGCAACAACAATCTCCTTGTTTACAGAAAGAATGTGTCCAGACATAATTATCACATGTTTAGCATGATCCTTACTTGTGCTATCAAACTGTTTCTGTTTAGTTAAGTTGAGAGTGTGGATGTGTTTCAGCAGGTATTGTTTATGGTGCTAACTAAAGAGGCAATATAGCTGCAGATGGGGATTCACTAAAAGAGTTGATAAAGCCTGTACACTTCAGACCAAGTGTGGTGCAGACCATGACATAGTATGGATTGGTAGCCTGGTTACTCATCTACTATGCCTTGCATAAAAGCTCACATAGTTACGAGACTGTGTCTCACTTTAGCTTTATCGATACACTTGGAAATAAATCTTGGACTCTACAAGACCTTGAATCCAATGCACTTTTGGAGAAAGTAAATAGATAATTTGCTAGTTCTTACCTTTATTGTGTATTATTGATGTCCTTAATTTGGCCTTTGATGTACTTTTGTCTCAGGTGTATATATAAATACTTGGTAGGACAGATCTTAAACATTGCTAAAGGAAGTTAATAAATTGTAGCTCTTTGTCTTGCACCCATCACAGCGAGGAGGCAAGAAACAGGCTTGTAAAAGAGACATTATTTTATCCAGAATGAAAAGAGGGAGTTGATTAGTTGAACCACCAGTGGCATAGCGATACAGCAAGAGCAGTTATCTATCATTCTTCATTCTCACACAGACAACTGGATTCTGATTGGTCACTGCATTGTCATGGGGAAGCCACTTCTGGATTTATTGCATTGTAGGACTGTGGGACAGCTAAGTTCACACAGTTTTAAAAATCATTTTGGGACACTATTCCCTTCTAGGGTAATGTGAAATAGACAGGTCCTGCTTGAAGCCAGAAGATGTAGGCACTTCAATGAGTTTTCATGATATTTAATGATCGCTGACTTGTTCAGAATATCTGTTATCATGCAGGATCATTTTGATATGTCCTATCTCAATGTCAAGGGGAAGATATCGCAAATTTGAATAATAGGTGAAGCTAGCGGTCTCAGGCTGCTATTGTGCAATAAATCCATTAGTGATTTTCTCCATTTAAAGTTGAATGCTGCCATCAAGACAAAAACAAAATTTGCTTACCACATAAATACGTAATGTGACATATCTGTTCCAGTGCCGATGTGATGTCGGGTATGTAGACCCAATGATTGACAATTGTATCAAACCACATGTACAATTGGTCATTCAAAGCTGGTGACATAGGAACCAGGGACAGGAGGAAGCAATTCAGACACTCAAGCCTGCTTCACTAGATAATGTAATCTTGGCTCACCTTATCACGGCCTCAAATCCACTCTCCATAACCCATTACTAATGTAAAAATATCTGCCCCCTAAGTTTACTCAATGTCCCAGCATTCACAATACTGTTGGGTAGTGAATTCCACAGAATCATGGAAGTACTTTTTCCACATCTGTTTTAAATCTGCTACCCCTTATTCTAAGACAATGACTTCTTGTCCTTGATTACCCAACATGAGGAAGTATCCTTCCTATATCTTCGTTGTCAAGCCCCTTTAGCACCTTATACAACTCAATTAGATCTTCTCTCATTCTTCTAAACTCTAGAGAGCATAGGAGTGAACTACTCATTCTTGCTTCATAAGATAACCCTTTATAGAGTCATAGAGAGGTCCAGCATGGAAACAGACTCATTGGTCCAACTTGTCCATACTGACCAAATGTCCGAAATTTACCAAATCCCATTTGCCAGCATTTGATCCATAAACCCTTCCTATTCATGTACTCATTTAGATGTATTTTAAAATGTTGTGATTGTGCCAGTCTCCAACACTTCCTCTGGCAGCTTATTCCATACACATACCACCCTCTGCATGAAAACTTCCTGCTCCTTGGATGCTGCCTGACCTGCTGTGCTTTTCCAGCATCACTCTGATCTAAACCCTGGTTTCCAGCATCTTCAGTCCTCACTTTTGCCGATGAAAATGTCATCCCTCAGGTCCCTATTAAATCTTCCCCTTCTCACCTTAAACCTATGCCCTCTTGTTTCAGACACATCCACCCTGGAGAAAAGATCTTGGCTATTCACCTTATCTATGGCCCACATGATTTTATAAACTTTTATAAAGTCACCTCTCAGCCCACGACGCTCCAGGGAAAACAGCCCCAGCCTATCCAGCCTCTCCCAATAACTCAAACTCTCCAAGCCTGGCAACCCTTGTAAATCTGTACTGCACCCTTTCAAGTTTCACAACATCGTTCCTAAAGGAGAGAGACCAGAATTGAATGCAATTTTCCAAAAGTAGCTTAACTAATGTCCTGTACAGCTGTAAAATGACATCCCAATTCCTTTACTCAATGCACTGACCACTAAAGACAAGCATACCAAATGCCTTCTTTATTATCCTGTCTACCTGCAACTTTACTTTCAAGGAACTCTGAACCTGCAACTCCAAGATCTTTTTGTTCAGCAACATTTTCCAGGATCGTACCGTTAACTGTAAAAGTCCTCCGCTGATTTGCCTTTCCAAAATGCAGCACCTCACATTTACCAAAGTTAAACTCCATCTGCCACTCCTTCGGCACATCGGCCTCTGGAATCAGTTTAGTGAATCTCCTCTGAATTGCGACCCTCCTCAAGAAAGGGGACCAAAATTGTATGCAGTACACCAAGTTCAGTCTCATTAATGCTTTGTACAGTTGCAGCAACACGTCCTGACTTTCATCCTCTATTCCTTCTGAAACTCTGTAGCCAAAGCAATCTGCTGATAATTCTCCTTTCCACTCTCTCTGGTGCTATCACTTCCCTCCTATTATGTGGATTCCAGACCGCACACAATTCTCCAGCTGTGGCCTAACCAACATTTCATAAGGTTCCAACAGAACCTCCTCCTTACTTTTCAACTCATGCCATGACTAATATACCATGTGCCATCTCAGAGGTACAGAGACATCAAGGTCCTTCTGATTCCAGCTAATTCCCATCATGTATTCTCCAGTTTTGTCTGTCCTGCCCAAGTGCACCACCTCACATATATTCAAATTGAATTCCATTTGCCAATGATCAGCCCAACTGCATCTTCTTGCATTCTAAGGTTATCCTCTTCATTATTTACTATCCCGCCGATTTTAGTATCATCTGTAAACATACTGATCAACTCTCCTTCATTCAAGTCTAAATCATTTACGTAAAACATAACAGGAAGAGCCCCAATATTGATCTCTGTGGGACCCCACTGGACCCAGATTTCCAGTCAGTTAAATACCCTTCAACCATCACCTCCTGCTTCTTGCCACTCAGCCAGTTGTGCATCCAATTTGCCAAAGTTCCTTGAATCCCATGGGCTCTTCCCTTTGCCAGCAGTCTCTCATGCAGAGCCTCATCAAAAGTCTTGCTGAAGTGCATGTCGACTACATCAAAAGAACTGTCCACATCTACACACTAATCACTTCTTTGCAAAATCCTATCAAGTTGGTCAGATATGGCCTTCCTTTAACAAAATGATGCTGACCATTCTTGATTAATCTCTACCTCTCCAAATACAGATTAATACTATGCCTCAGACTTGTTTCCAGTAGCTTCCTTACTACCAAGGTTAGACTGACTGACCTTTATCTCCTGGCTTATCCTTTGGTCCCTTCTTGAGCAATGGCTGTCCTCCAGTCCTCTGGCTCCTTGCCGGTGGCCAGTAATAATTGAACATTTTTGCAGGGGCTATTTCCTCAGTCAATAACCTGGGAGGCTTCACCTTCTAGCAAGCTGCATAACTAGGGAAGTAGAGAGGGCTTTAAGATAAACAGAGGGTGGTGGGCGATAAGGGATCAAGTTTGTATGAGAGTCATGGAATAGAGTTGAGACAGATGCATAAAATATTAATGTGGAAGATTAAGATCAGAGAATGACAGAAAAGGTCAGAGATAAAAGCTTAAGAATACACCAGTGTGAAGACGAGAGGCCGCAAAGTTAAAAAGAACAAAAAGTTTTCTATCTGAACGTACACAGCATTCATAACATATTAATGAATTGAAAGCACATGTTGAGGTAAATACATTTGCTTTGATAGCCATTTCAGACATTTAGCATGAAAGCAAACTAGAGAGCAGGATAAATTAGACATGGTATTGTGTAATTTGACAGGATTAATTGATGACCTCAGAGTAAATGCACCTCTATGTAACAGCAATCATACTGTGATTGAATTTTACATTCAGCTTGAAATGAGGAAAGAATAGTCTAACGCGAGCATTTTAAGCTAAAAAATGGACAATTGTATGGCCATGAAGTTGAACTAGCTGAAGTGATCTGGGATATTGGCTGCAGAGTTTCAGTTATGAAAGAAAGATTGGACCGACTGGCATCAATTTCCTTGGAGCAGAAGAAATTAAGAGGGGGCAGGTTGAATGTATAAAACTGTGGAGCATAGACACAGTAGACAGGAAGAAATGACCTGGGGCATAGATTTAAGGTAAGGGACTGAAGGTTTACAGGAGATGTGAGGAAGAGGTTTTTCACTTAGAGCTGTGGGAATCGGGAACTCACTGCCTGTAAGGATGAAAGAGGCAGAAACCTTTGTATAATTTAAGAAGCGTTTAGATGTGCACTAACAACGCCAAGGCATACAAGTGCTGGGAAATCGGATTAGAATAGTTAGCTAATGGTTTTCAACAGGAGTAGATGTGTTGGGTCAAACAGCCTTTTACTGTGCTATCGATCTCCGAGTCTATGACCAATCCCAGAATGGGACAGGTATAGTCTATCCCACAATAGATCCTCTCTCCTGCTGCTATTGTCCTACAAACCAATTTCCATTTCTGCCACACCAGTCTTTGAACTACAGATTCACTTGTATAATCTTTTCCATCCTTGGCTGTCACAAAGCTCGTCCTTTTTTTTCCCTAAAAGCTGTTCCTTGGCTCAAGGAGACGCTGTCCTTGATTTTTCTCAGATGAGTAACAAACCAGGCCAGGCTCCAATCAGTCTGGTTTGGTGCAGAGATGAAAAGGATTTTGAGAGGTCTTTTGTTTATTTATAAACAGATGAGATTTCAGGCTAAAGTGGTCATGCGTTAGAAGTGACCTGTATAATGAAAGGGGAGTGGTCAGCTCTCTAGCTGCGCTGAGCTGAGCAGTTGTAGTTCAGTCTTGAACTGGGAAGTTCAACAGGGAGCTGTGTGGAAACTCTCTGTCTTTCTCCCTTCAACTTTAACCTGTAAGCTTGTGTTCCATTTATACTGGGTTTAAAGGAAGTTTGCTTATTGGGACAGTTGTGTGTATTTGGAACAACATAATTAAGTCGAGCTGGATAGGTTGATTTTTGTACGGGTTCTTTATTCTGTTCTCTGTGTTTCATTGCGTAATTTTGTGAATGCATTTTTTTGTCTGTTTTAAAATCAACCTCACTATCTTACTCCAGGTAATTTTCGCTGTACACTTACCAAAGCAAATTGCAAAGTCATGGTCTGGGGCTGCCTGCTTAAGGATGTTTTGAGTAGTCTGGCCTAGTCCATAACATGGCCAACATCCCTTCTGAGTTACAAATCAACGTTGATAGATCTGTGACGATACTGAAAGGAAGGAGAAAATAATGCTGAATGAACACTCCTTCCATTGGCAAGAATTGGCATTGTAAATACCGAAACAGGATAACATGAAACAAAATGCTTAACAAGTGATGAGAAACGAAAGGGTTTCAAAATGAATAAAACTATCACCATCTCATTTCACAAAACATCTGGAATTTAACGAGTCTGCAATTGTTCTGACGTTTCCTTTGCAGCTGCTCTCTTCACAGTTTGCAAAGCGAGAAACAATTCAAATTTCAAATAACAATGAGCCACTCACTGAATTTCATTATTTCTGGCAGCATTTAGTGCATATGAAAAATCAGTATTACTCTATCACTATCTTACCCCATCACCACTTCCGTATATAACTTTCACCTCAGTAGTTCATTATCTGAGCCCATTACTCCTCCTGAAAGACAAATGACAGAATAACTGGATGTGTTAATAACTGTTCTTCAAGACATTCAGCTTTGAAGATTGTCATATTAGAGGACACTGGACAGGTTCTAGATTAGTGGTGCTGGAAGAGCACAGCAGTTCAGGCAGTATCCGAGGAGCAGGGAAAACTATGCAACTGGAAGTTGCTCTGACCTCCTTTATTGTCCAGTGTTATTCCTAAATCTGGAACCTTATTTAACTGCTTTTGACATCCCTGATGCAGAGGAGAAAAATCTCTATCTGGTTGCACTATTAGACTTTTAATACATAAAAAGAGCATTAATTATGCCTGCATCTTCAAGTCAGTGTAAATTAATGCAAATTATCCAATATTTTCTCCTCAAATTCACTTGTATAATTACAAACGCAAAATTTCACACACATCAGGACAATCTAGCAGGACTCTGGAAAATAAATGTTTATTTATTGCAAGAAAAATCATTGCTATATTTTGGAGCAGGACACTGGTGCAGCTGAAAAGGAGCTTAAACATTTTTGCAGTAAATTGGTAAATAGTTCATCATCAAGCTTCAACTTGTATCAAGACTCGAACAGATCTGTGAAGTTTTTCATTGGGAGTCAGATACTTCATGCAACATAATACTGATCAGGGCCAGTGATTTCCAATGGTTCAATAGAAAAAAAGAACACGATGCAAGCAGGTGAGCTTCATTTCTCTCCAACCTTTACCTAATAAAGCTCTATTTTCCTCCGTCTTCAATATTTCAATTGACTCAACGTCCACAAAGAGGATTCTAGATTTCTCATTCCTTTTTTGAGAAAACGTCATCTCAGTACACAGGCTGAACTAACTGTAGGATTACAGCCCCTTGTTCTGAGGTTTCCAGAACTTGGCTCTGCAGCATTGTTGGTGGTATGTGTCACACAAAACACTAGTCTTAGCCATACACTCAAAACAAATACTCAGCATATGCATCAGTTCATATGTTATGATGTCAGATAAAGTGGAACTGAAGCCTGATGGAGGAGGCACTAGCTCACTCCTACTCTATCACATTTGTGGGTATAGTTCAGAAGCAATAATGTTAGTGATTCACATTCGACTTATGTCTGCTCTTCGAACATCTTGAGCAGCCTAAAGCCGCTGACAGTATTTCTACACTGTAGGAACTAGCAGACAAAGCAGTGGCCATGTTCCAATTGGCATATTTGAAAGTGTCCAATAAGAATGCCCATACAGGAAGTATGCAGATTGTGATGTCAGTCAGCAACGACTAACACGTTGATGCACTACCTGCCATTTTGAATCTTTCCTATCCTGTTAAAGCCCAAGTGGCTGAACATGTGTCCAACAGCACGTGGGACCCCCCCCCCCCCCTTCCCCTTCTTGCAATAAATAAACATTTATTTTCCAGAGTCCTGCTAGATTGTCCTGATGTGTGTGAAATTTTGCGTTTGTAATTATACAAGTGAATTTGAGGAGAAAATATTGGAAAATTTGCATGAATTTACACTGACTTGAAGATGCTGACATAAAGAGATTGCCATTCAATTTTCTGGTGAAGAGTTTTTGACATTCCTTCACCTGGTTAAAAGAAGTTATTGAGAATCATAATAAGTATTGGACCGTCAGAAGAAATGCTATTGATTTACATAGAACATAGAACATAGAACATAGAACATTACAGCGCAGTACAGGCCCTTCAGCCCTCAATGCTGCACCAACCTGTCATACCAATCTGAAGCCCATCTAACCTACACCATTCCCTGTACGTCCATATGCTTGTCCAATGACGACTTAAATGTACTTAAAGTTGGTGAATCTACTACCGTTGCAGGCAAAGCATTCCATACCCTTACTACTCTCTGAGTAAAGAAACTACCTCTGACATCTATCCTATATCTATCACCCCTCAATTTAAAGCTATGCCCCTCATGCTCACCGTCACCATACTTGGAAAAAGCCTCTCCCTGTTCACCCTATCTAACCCTCTGATTATCTTATAAGTCTCTATTAAGTTACCTCTCAACCTTCTTCTCTCTAACAAAAACAGCCTCAAGTCCCTCAGCCTTTCCTTGTAAGACCTTCCCTCAATATCAAGCAACATCCTAGTAAATCTCCTCTACAAAGCTTCCACATCCTTCTTATAATGTGGTGACCAGAACTGTACACAATACTCCAAGTGCGGCCGCACCAGAGTTTTGTACAGCTGCAGCATAACCTCATGGTTCTGGAACTTGATCCCTCTATTAATAAAAGCTAAAACACTGTATGCCTTCTTAACAACCCTGTCAACCTGGGTGGCAACTTACAAGGATCTGTGTACCTGGACACCAAGATCTCTGCTCATCTACACTACCAAGAATCTTACCATTAGCCCAGTACTTTGCATTCCGGTTACTCCGACCAAAGTGAACCACCTCACACTTGTCCGCATTAAACTCCATTTGCCTCCTCTCAGCCCAGCTCTGCAGCTTATCTATGTCTCTCTGTAACCTACAACATCCTTCGTCACTATCCACAACTCCACCGACCTTAGTGTCGTCTGCAAATTTACTAACCCACCCTTCTACACCCTCATCCAGGTCGTTTATAAAAATGACGAACAGCAGTGGACCCAACACTGACCCATGCGGTACACCACTAGTAACTGGACTCCAGGATGAACATTTCCCATCAACCACCACCCACTGTCTTCTTTCAGCGAGCCAATTACTGATCCAAACTGCTATATCTCCCACAATCTCATTCCTCCACATTTAGTACAATAGCCTACCACGGGGAACCTTATCGAATGCCTTGCTGAAATCCATATACATCACATCAACTGGTTTACTCTCATCTACCTGTTTGGTCACCTTCTCAAAGAACTCAATAACCTACCCTTCACAAAACCGTGCTGTCTATCCCTAATCAAATTACGCTTTTCTAGATGATTATAAATCCTATCTCTTATAACTTTTCCCAACACTTTACCAACAACTGAAGTAAGGCTCACTGGTCTATAATTACCAGGATTGTCTCTACTCCCCTCCTTGAACAAGGAAACAACATTTGCTATCCTCCAGTCTTCTGGCACTATTCCAGTAGACAATGATGATTTAAAGTTCAATGCCAAAGGCTTGGCAATCTCCTCCCTGGCTTCCCAGAGGATCCTAGGATAAATCCCATTCGGCCCAAGGGACTTATCTATTTTCACAATTGCAGGATTTCTAATACCTCTTCCTTGTGAACCTCAATCTCACCTAATCTAGTAGCCTGTATCTCAGTATTCACCTCGACAACATTGTCGTTTTCTAGAGTGAATTCTGTCGAAAAATATTCATTTAGTGCTTCCCCTATCTTGTCTGACTCCACACACAACTTCCCACTACTATCCTTGATTGACCCTAATCTTACTCTCGTCATTCTTTTATTCCTTAAGTACCTATAGAAAGCCTTAGGGTTTACCCTGATCCTATCCGCCAACAACTTCTCATGTCTCCTCCTGGCTCTTCTGAGCTCTCTCTTTAGGTCTTTCCTGACTACCTTGTAACCCTCAAGTGCCCTAACTGAACCTTCACATCTCATCCTAACATAAGCCTTCTTCTTCCTCTTGACCAGTGATTCCACTTCCTTCGTAAACCACAGCTCCTGCGCTCTACAGCTTCCTCCCTGCCTGACAGGTACATACTTATCTTGGACACACAGGAGCTTTTCCTTGAATAATCTCCACATTTCTAATGTGCCCATCCCCTGCAGTTTCCTTCCCATCCTATGCTTCCTAAATCTTGCCTAATCGCATTGTAATTGCCTTTCCCCCAGCTGTAACTCTTGCCCAGTGGTATACTCCTATCCCTTTCTATCACTAAAGTAAACATAACAGAACTGTGATCGCTATCACCAAAGTGCTCACCTACTTCCAAGTCTAACACCTGGCTGGGCTCATTAGATTAGATTTAGATTAGATTACATTACATTACAGTGTGGAAACAGGCCCTTCGGCCCAACAAGTCCACACCGACCCGCCGAAGCGCAACCCACCCATACCCCTAACCTAACACTACAGGCAATTTAGCATGGCCAATTCACCTAACCTGCACATCTTTGGACTGTGGGAGGAAACCGGAGCAAACCCATGCAGACACGGGAGAATGTGCAAACTCCACACAGACAGTTGCCTGAGGCAGGAATTGAACCCGGGTCTCTGGCGCTGTGAAGCAGCAATGCTAACCACTGTGCCACCGTGCCACCCAGTACCAAATCTAATGTGGCTTCGCCCCTTATTGGCCTGTCTACATACTGTGTCAGGAAGCCCTCCTGCACACACTGGTCAAAAACTGACCCATCTATAGTACTCATACTATAGTGCTCCCAGTCAATATTTGGGAAGTTGAAGTCCCCCATGACAACTACCCTGCCTCTCTCACTCCTATCGTGAATCATCTTTGCTATCCTTTCCTCTACATCTCTGGAATATTCGGAGGCCAATAGAAAACTCCCAACAGGGTGACCTCTCCTTTCCTGTTTCTAACTTCAGCCCATACTGCCTCAGCTGACGAGTCCCCAAACATCCTTTCTGCAACTGTAATACTGTCCTTGACCAACAAGCCAGTGAGGATAAAACTTGTCTCCAGTTGTAGAAATAATAATTGCCCCTCCTCTTGGACTACAGCATGATATGGAGTTATAAAGTACCCATAGCAGACAAAGATTTTAAATCGAAGGCTATACTCAGCTCAGATTTTCAATTACCTGCCCCTTAAACCTGACCAGTTAATGCAGCAGTACACTTCAATAAGCAAACTGTCACTGTGTTGTCCCATCTCTTCAAACCAGACCTGCAGCCACAGAGCAGGAAGAAGAGATTGTTTCAAAGGCCACCAACACTCACCCAAAACTGCAGTCAAACCCAGATGCCCAGCACCATGAGGCAGCAATGCTAACCACTTGCCATCCCGACCGCTCCAGTAATTACTCTTCCTCACACTCGATGACACAAAAACATGGCTCCATCAATAAGGTATGTGCAGTAACAAAGAATGTCGTGATGCAAACCATTGGAATCCTGAATGAATGATCAAACATCACCTGAGTTGGACGGGGGGGAACCCTCTGCTACTAGCTTGAGGAGGCACAACCTAACGAGCTTTGTCACCATTCCGTGACTAACCCAGGAGAAGGAGGAGTGAGTGAAGGAGAGCAGGAAGAAAAGGAAGAACTGTCAGTGGGTGTTCCCCTGTCTCTAGTTCCCCTGAAAACATTGAGATCACCATTTTTGGGGCAGCACAGTGGCTCAGTGGTTAGCACTGCTGTTTTACAGTACCAGGGACCTGGGTTTGCTTCCAGCCTTGAGCACATTCTCCCTGTGTCAGCATGGGTTTCCTCCCACAGTCCAAAGACGTGCAGGTCAGGTGGATTGGCCATACTAAATTGCCCGTAGATATAGGTGCATTAGTCAGTTTGATAGATAAAACTCTGAATGTAACTGGGGGGTGGGGGGGTATGAAAATGGCCAACATCTCAAAGGCAGGACGATTGCAGACATAACTTGGGCAGCACGGTGGCTCAGTGGTTAGCACTGCTGCCTCACAGCACCAGGAACCCAGCTTCGATTCCAACCTGGGGTGACTGTGTGGAGTTTGTACATTCTCCCCGTGTCTATGTGGGTTTCCTCTGGGTGCTCTGGTTTCCTCCTGCAGTCCAAAGATGTGCAGGTCAGGTGAGTTGGCCACGCTAAATTGCCCGTAGGGTTGGTGTGGGCTTGTTGGGCCGAATGGCCGGTTTCCACACTGTAGGGAATCTAATCTAATTTTTCATCATTTCTTCACCTTTCTATGCCTTTGTCACAGATGTTCACAGCCATTGACTGAAATGAGGAAAAGCCCAAAACACTAATTTCACACCAACTTCATTGGGCAACACTTCCAGTAATCAATTAATTAATTTTTTTAATGCTTGTTATCTAGTTCCTTTGGCCACCTTAGTACTTTTGCTCAGCGCTGCCCCAGTGAGTGCATTATGCTGAGGGTAAAACTGCTGCCCTTTTACTGGGAGCCTTTGCAGGGTGATGTTGAGTAGTTCTGGTCTTGAGAGCTTGGCTTCAGCATTATGGATATTAGCAGTCTGAGCTGATTGACTGACAGCCAACAATAGAGGTGTTTTGGAGAGTGGCATGCTGGGAGCATGAATGCTGACATCCTGACAGAGTAGTCATGATTTGGAAATGCCGGTGTTGGACTGGGGTGGACAAAGTTAAAAATCACACAACACCAGGTTATAGTCCAACAGGTTTAATTGGAAGCACACTAGCTTTCGGAGCGACGCTCCTTCATCAGGTGATAGTGGAGGGCTCGATCGTAACACAGAATTTATAGCAAGAATTTGCAGTGAGATGTAACTGAAATTATACATTGAAAAATTGATTGTCTGTTAAGCCTTTCATCTGTTAGAATACAGTGATAGTTTCACTTCTTTCATGTGTAAATCACAAAACCCTTCTTTTTAAGTTACATTCTCGGGTTAGCTGTTAACAATGGTGATAGCTAAACAATATGTTGAAGGTGTTAGCCCCCTGTGTTCTCTGTCTATGACCTGATGTTTAGATTGATTCTAATCTAAAAAGTGAGATAACAGAGTTTTACATAAATTCATGCAGTTTTTGAGCTCAGCGTTCTACATGAATGTATACAGTTTTTGAGCAAAGTGCAATGTAACTCTGCAAGTACAAATTCACCCCACAAAATATATGTGTGCATGTGGGTCTTTGTCTGTGTGTGTGTGTGTGTGTCTGTCTGGGGTGGGGGTTGTGAGTGTGAGAAAGTGTGTGTGTGTGTGTGTGTGTAGTGAGTGCAGAGTGCCTTAAGTCTGTGAGGGGGTGCATGTGTGAGTGTGGGAGTGTGTGTGTCTAAAAGGTGTGTGTGGGTGTCTGTGTATATGTGTGTCCGTGTGTATGTGTGTGTAGGAGTCTCTGTGTATGTGTATAGTGCAATGGTGGTCACCTGTAATGTGACATGAACCCAAGGTCCCAGTTAAGGCCCTCCCTATGGATACCGAACTTAGCTATCAGCCTCTGCTCGGCCACTTTCCTCTGCTGCCTGTCCCGAAGTCCACCTTGGAGGATGGTCACCTGAAGATCTGAGGCTGAATGTCCTGGACCACTGAAGTGTTCCCCGACTGGGAGGGAACCCTCCTGTCTGTTGATTGTTGTGCGGTGCCCATTCATCCGTTGTCGTAGCCTTTGCTCAGTTTCCCCAATGTACCATGCCTCCGGGCATCCTTGCCTGCAACGTATAAGATAGACAACGTTGGCTGAGTCACATGAGTACCTGCCATGTACAAGGTGGGAGGTGTTCCCATGGGTAATAGTGGTATCTATGTCCACACTCTGTCATGTCTTGCAGCGCCTACCGTGACAGGGCTGTATGGAGTTGTCCTGAGAGCCGGCCAGCTTGCTATGAACAATGATCTGTTTGAGGTTTGGCGGTTGTTTAAAGGCAAGTAGTGGAGGTGTGGGGAAGGTCTTGGTGAGGTGCTCATCCTCATTGATAATGTGTTGCAGGTCACGAAGAACGTGGCGTAATTTTTCAGCTCCTGGGAAGTACTGAACAACGAAGGGTAATCTGTCAGTTGCAGCACGTGTCTGTCTCCTGAGGAGGTCATTACAGTTCCTTGCTGTGGCACGTCGGAACTGGCTGTCAATGAGTTGGGCATCGTACCCCGTTCTTGTGAGGGCATCCTTGAGTACTTCCTCCTCATCTGAGCAGATCCGGTGTATGCGTAGGGCTTGTCCATAGGGGATGGCTGTTTTAATATGTTTTGGGTGGAACTGGAGAAGTGTAGCATTGTGAAGTTGTCTGTGGCTTTGCGGTAGAATGTGGTGCTGAAGGTGTCCATCCTTGATGGAGACGCACGTGTCCAAGAATGAGACAGACAGTCGAGAGTAGTCCATGGTGAGTTTGATGGTGGGATGAAACTTGTTGATGTCACTGTGTAGTTTTATCAGTGACTCCTAGCCATGGGTCCAGAGGAAGAAAATGTCATCAATGTACCTGGTGTACAATGTCGGTTGGAGATCCTGCATAGAGAAGAAATCTTATTCGAACCTGTGCATAAAAATGTTGGCATATTGGGGTGGAAATTTGGTTCCCATGGCTGTTCCGTGTGTCTGGATGAAGAATTGGTTGTCAAAGGTGAAGATCGAGGATAAAGTGGATGAGTTGTAGGATGGTGTTTGGAGACTGGCAGTTGTTGGTGTTGAGTACTGAGGCTGTTGCCGCGATGCCATCCTTGTGGGGGATGCTGGTGTAGAGTGCGGAAACGTCCATTGTGACGAGGAATGTTCTCGGTTCGACTGGTCCGTGGGTGCTGAGTTT